>NW_024884733.1:3951887-4225396 GCF_019232065.1 Centrocercus urophasianus | reverse complement strand
GGGAGCCGGGCGCCGGGCTCCAGCAGCAGCCGCCGCCCCAGCAGCAACAGCAGCCGAGGGGACCGCGAGGAAGCGGCGCGGGCAGGCCGGCGGGGCGCCGCAGGGAGGCGGCGGGACGCGCGGCCGAGGGCGGCTTCAACGTCTTCGCGCAGCACGGTGAGGGGCCGGCGGGGCCGCGCGGGGAAGGGGCGAGAGCGCCGGCAGCGCTCCGCTTTTGTTGTGGCCGGCTGGGCCGAGGGGCGGGGAGGAGCGGCGCCTCGGCCGGGCGGGGATGGCGCCGGGCCGGGCCGGGCAGCGCTGCCACGTCCCGGGGGTGACCGGGGATGCGGCCCGGGGGGCTGACCCGGCCCGGGGGCACGGCACGGCTCGGCGCCGGGTTTGTTTACGAGGACGGCCGCTCCATGTGCTTGCGAGCTGAGCTGGGGCTTACGCTTTATCGAGGGACTCGCGGCGCGCCCGTCCGGATCGGTAACTCTTGCTTTGTCAAGGTCCGTATAGCAGGGTTTTTTTTTCTGTTGCCTGGGATGCTGCGGCTGCCATCCGGCCGGTTTGCAGCTGAAGTTTGTGCTTATCCCTTTCTGTCTTATCGCTGTAAGCAGAAACGCTCGATGCAGCACGATTCATCTCCGTAATCTCTCCCGCTGCTCCAAATCCCAATCTTTTATAACTGTGATATTCTATCTGTTATCTTGGCTTGACAACTTCTTAATAAAAGACACAGACTTTTAGGAGGTGCCATAAATGGACTGCCTCAACACGAGTACTGAGGCTATAGGTGTGCATGCATCTGTAACCTGAGGAACTGAATCTGCTCTGGAGGGCATCATGGTTTGCCTTGTTATAGGGAGACATCGGTGTCTATGGAACAAGGCAGTTTCTGTCAATATATATTTCATTTTGCTCAATAGAATGAGCAGAGGCAAAAAGATTAAGGAACGCACAAGCAGCAGTCTAAATGTAAATATCATCTGCTATGACTGCTGACATGGAAGCATCAATCAAAGCAAGAGTGCAGCACTAAATCTGCTGCTTAAATTCTCAGTGTTATCACAGCTTTTGAGATCAGGGAGCAGCATGAACTAGAAAACCATAACAGCTCCATGCTCGCTAAAATGCTTGACCCACTATTACTACGGTTACAGCTAAGGATTACTATTTCACTGCCTCTTTCAAGTACAGTATTGTTGATTTGATGTTTTATACTCTTGTATTTTTGCACTTTAGAAGGCGCTTTGGGGAAAACATTACTGTAAAATACAGTAGCACTGTAAATTCAGATCTCTGCTGTGCACCTACCCTGGTTCTTTCAGCATGCTGACACCTACAGCTTCAGAGACAGAGTAGAATTGCTGTATGGATTGCCAAGCATGACATAGCAGGCAAGAGTCCTGCACATGCCAGTCTGACTTGCAGTGCTTTGGTACCATGATGACTGCCTGGTGCTTGTTCTCACAAGGTGTTTGTAGTAGGAGAAGGAGGAGAGATGTTTGGGGAAGCGCAGTTACTGCTCCAGCAGAAAGGTAATGAATTCCATTTTACTTAGGCTTTTGTTCCTTCAGTTACCTTTCTTGCAGATGCTACAGGGATATGTGGCTGCTGAAAACAAAATGCAGTTTTGTAATCTTTTAGGTTAGGTAAAAGTTTGTGGGTTTTTTTTTTTCCTATCTTGCTTTGGAGAGATTCAGGGCAACCTTCAGCCTCCCATCCTGTACTGGTGAACTCCTCAGCTCCATACATCCATGTCTATTTCACTCAGTGCGAGTGAAAAACTCATCAGCAATAATTTGTAGCAAGAGCTAGTTAAAATTGGGTACACATTTAAACACCTGTCTTGGACAATAACCCAAATCCATCACTTTCCTGGCTCTGGAACCAACTTCCTTTCTCAGCAATTTCTTCCTTTTTTTTTTTTTGTGACCCTGACTTCTCTCCCCTGAGATTTTTTTCCGTAAGATCTATTCTTAGCTTTCACTCACTGACCTTCTTCTCCTGTTTTACTTCACCTGGTTTCCTGCAAGCTTTCTTTGAGCACCGTGCTGAATGCTGTAGTTGCTGGTGGCTGTACTTGAGTGTACAGTCTCTTATGCTAGGCCACCTGAATCCAAGACCTGTTTCTAAACAACTAACTTGAAGTGCATTTGTCTATGGAGCTGAGCAGGTTTGTCCCAGACTTGTTTGCTATATTACAGAGTTTCCAGCTACAGTGATGCACAGATACCCAGAAGTAATGTCTGTACCTATTTTTGGAAGAAACAAAGGGTTTGAAAGTGTTTTCTGCTTTACTGGAAGAGTACAGAAAGCTGCATTGTAGCAGCCTGCTATTCTGCCGTGAGAACAGACCTCCCAGCTCCTTAGGGCTTCAGCTCACCGTCGAACGGCAGCTGAGCAGAAAAGACCTAGGCAAGCTGATACACTTGTGTGGTTTGTTGTCAGTGGAGCAGGGCTCTCCAAGATGTAGAAGATGAACTGTGAATTTTGCAGTTAAGCCTTCAAAGTAGCTCGTGCTAGCATTCCTAGCACATGATCTGTGACTTACAAAAGCAAGCAGTGGACCACCAAGCATGTTGTTCAGTAGTGATGTACTGAAGGAGCGCAAACTGAAACACTTGTATTCCTTCGTATGCAGCTGCAGGGTTAACTGGTCCCACAGGGACAGTCCCTCAGTGGGAAGAAGCTGTAGCAGACACCAGCTTAAGATCAGGTTTTTTTTCAGTTTGGTACAGCCAGGTGAGAAAAGTTCTTCTTGGTGCTGTCACAGGTTGTTTTCCTTCCAGAGAAAGAGCAGGGTGGAGAATTAGAAGGTAGGCTCCCTCTTGTCCTTTTGGTAGTCTGCTTGAGAGAAAGGGTACAGCCACTGACAACCACTGGCTTCCAACTGGTGTTGGCTCTGCTGGGCTCCTTGTATGGCCTTTGAACAGTGACATGCTCGTGTTTTCTTCTCAAAGAGCAGCGATAACCGCCTCCTGTACCAGGATACCCTTTGGAATGGTGTTAGCATGCTTTTCATCTCCGAGAAGACTTGCTGAGTGTTGAAGAAAACATACTGCAGGAAAATCAGATTATTTAAATCCTGGCTGGGAGGCCTTTGCTATACCTGCTTGCAGAACTGCTGCCGTTGCCTTGGTGATATATTTTGGGGTAGCAAAAGGCACTGCCACACTTGAGCTTTTGATCCAGCAGGCGCAGGACATTTGTTCCTCGTTTTGTTTTCCAGAGGAGGGGTTTAGCAACCTTTTACTCAGTGCATCAAGGTCAAGCAAGATAAGCCTATACTTTTAAAAATAAAATTATCATTAAAGCTCCCCTAAGGCAGTTGGAGCGCTACGCCACATGATAAAAACATCCTAAAATAGGAAGAAGCACAAATAACTGTCCCTTTGAAATCCAGTGAAACTGAAGGGTTGGATACAGGAAAATGGAAAGAGGGAGAGAAAATAGGCTCAGTTTAACAACTGTACTTTGTGGGCCTCCTAAAGTGTTCTTTATTTTTTCGTCCCAGTGAAAAGCAGTGAGTTTGGGCCAGAGCTCCTTGCCCGCAGACTTTCCTGTCAGTAAATGCCCTACGCAGATGGAATATAATCACTGTATTCAGTGCCTGACTCTTTGTACTGTAAATCAGAAATCTTGTGGGACCATAAGGTATAAATAACTCTTAACTAATTATTTGGGGAATAAAGAATAGTTCAGCTGAGTCTCCTGCCGAATATGAAATTGCAGGATTCTCGTTCTCTGCTGCATCATTCTCCATGATAGCTGAATTACTCCTGCAGCTTCAGTTGCACGCTCATTCTCATCCCTCAAGTTGGGATTCTTGCATCCTGTACTTCACAAGAGAAAGGACTCTGCCAACTCAGAAGGGATGGTATAATACAGAGCACGGATCTGTTTGGATTCTTGACATACGTCATGTATGTTTCCTCCGGTACTTTTCACATACACAGGAGGTATGGCTGAAGGTAAGGCTGAAATGAAGTTACTGACAAACACAGTGATCAGAACTATCTGAAAAAGCAGATCTGTGGTTTCTCAGCTCTCCACATGCAGCAGATGGCGTGGTACAAGTTGTTCTAGCAATATTTCACAAACTCTCTATTGCTTGCAAGTGCAATGTTTGGCAAAAAAAAGTTGTACATTTTTTTTCTTGAAATAAGGACACAGCCAAGTGAACAAGTCAGTGGCAAGAGGCTCTGTAAGCTATTGGGCACAACAGTGAGTTGTCACAAGCAGCTTCAGTCATCTTTTTTAATCTAGCTGAACTGCCAGCTCCTGTAATTAAGAGTTAAGAGAGGGCTGGGCTGTCTCCTAGTGACACTGCAGCAGGGCTGTCTTCAGGAAGATCTTAGTGCTAATTACAGATTCTGGGACAGTAGGCTTGAAGTCATGTTTTCACTGGCGTTCAGAAGAAGTGACCTGTTCTGTGACCCACTTGCTTCAGCATATGTCAGGTTCCTAAAGCAAGCCTGTCCTTGCTCAAATCAAATCGTACTTTTTTTGGTCTTGCTTTATAAACACAGCTAGATAATTGTTAGCATGGTTTATCTAGCCCATTTCTGGTAGTTGTCACAACTTCACGTTAACTGTCTTCTAAATACTGCTGACAGCTGACTAGTTCACACTCCTAAGATACTACACAGAAATCCAACTAATAGGAACCCAGCAGCAGCATTTTATACTCAGTCTGGGAGGGATATGTGTGGAAGTTACTGGCAGTAGCACAGGTGAGGCTGCTTAGTGACTTGCCAAATTCATTTTTACCTGCTTCTGTTTCAAGAAAGCCAAGGATGGAGGAGTGCAGACCAAGGCCCCACCTGGGTTATAACTGTTTCAGAATCTGAGGCCTGGCATCCCTGCTTGCCAAATGGTTAGTTGTTCTTGCAGCACTACAGAATTAGGAGTGATGCAGGGCTTGCTAGCTGTGGTGTGAATGGGTTCCTGATTGGCTTTGCAGGTGAATCTGCAGACAGGCGTCCAGGTTCCTTCCTAACAGCATTCAGAAATCACTTACTGATAAACAGTTCTCATGGCTGTCTGGACCACCAGCAGGCTGTCATTCCTCAGCAAAGAAACACGGGCTTGTGCCAAGTTGGTAACACAGTTGGGCTCTCAGGCCTGATTTTTTTCTGTTACTGCTACAGCATCATCACTGGCATCTGTCTGGCTTTGTGGTCTCTAAATATGTTCTTTTATTTTAAAGACTGATCTTGGTATTACCCAGAGAGATTGTTCTGAGTGTTACAAAACCATTGAGGCTTCCTGTTGGTAACACTGCAAACCACAACAACAAAGCTTAGTTCTATTACCAATATCTGCTGAGGAAGTTTCACGTGCTTTGTGGTCTTCACAGGAAGACAAGGCTTCTCCCATATGGCTGCTTATCTGCGCTTGGGTTTAACATTAACTCTCACCTAGGCAGCCTTTTAATGTAATACTTTGCCTTTCCATCATGGGGAGGAGAGATAACGATGAGCAGAAATGCTTCACTGAGAACTGCATTGAATTCATGTCTGTATTTTTTTTTTTTTTTTTTAAGTGTCATCTCAATATTTTCCTTACAACTGAGTTTTCCTCATGTCTTTCCTTTCCTCCCACCCAAGCCCATATAAGTCTTTCCAGCCATAAACACTGCCTTCACAATCTTGATTTATGACACTTCAATTAAAAAAAAAATAATTGTGTTAATCAACTTGGAGCTTGGTTTTATGTTGATCTGAAGATATTGTGATAATAATCACGTGAGAACTTCTCACATAAGAAAAGTTGCTCTTCGATGAAGGAAATCTCATTTTCCCTAAGCCAGTTTTTCTCTCCCCCGTTGTTAGATCATGTTACTGGTTTGGCTTTTGGGCTCATCTCTGCTTTGTTGTTGTTATTTAACACTGACATGGAACAGAAGCAGCTTCTTCCTGGTGTGTTATATGGCAAAGGCACAGGAACTGTTGTGTGCTGCTGTCTGGGTCAGAGTAGAGGAGACAAGAGTGAGAACATTCTGCATTTGTGACTCTGTGCACATCTGGCCTATTTCTCCTTCCTTGTTATTGTTATAATTCCAACAACAAGGCATTGAGTTTTCATCTCTGCTGTTCCTTTTTGTTTTTGTCTCAAGTACAACATACAGAAACAAAAGAAAAAATGTCTGCTTACCTTCAGAAGGCCTCAGGCACACAGGGAACTGAAGCAAGAGATGCCCTCACTTCCACTGCCAACCCTTAAATGAGATCTGGGAAGGGGTGGATCCTGGCTTCAGCCCTTCCATCACTCAGGTTCATTGCACCCACCTGAGCCCTGCCTTCCCACCAGGTGCTCAATCACTGCTTCAGGCCATGACTTAGCAGTAGGCACTGACCTTCCCGACCTCAACCCTACACAGCCTAGCAACCTCCCTACAGTCTTCCCATGGTACCTGTTCCTGTTTCCACTGCCTGTGCATTTTGTTTCTGCTCTCCAGTTTTGCAGCAGGTCCCAGTTCAGCCACACCAGGTTCTTGCCTTCCTTTCCTGAGTTCCTTCACCTGGGGATGGAGAGCTCTTGTGCCCTAAGGAAAGCTTCCCTAAAGCTTCATTTTTGTACACTGGAGATATTATCTTAGCTGTTCAACTTGAGGAACAATGCTTTAAAATACTCTTTTTCTCAGTATTATTTCAAAGCCTTTGCTGCCCTGGATTCACTGCTAACCAGCAGCGTCACAGAGTTAACAAGACTGTTTGGTCCTCCTGCTGCTCAGAAACGTGGGGGAGGCTGTGCAACTGATAAGAATACCAATTTTGTGTTGCTGCTTAGAAAACCAAAGAGCAGAAGGTATTTCTGAAATGTATTAAATGATGGGAAGAGTCTGGAGGAACAATTGAGTTAAAAGGCCCTGAAAGGATTTCCAAAGAAATCATTTTAAAGAGTAATTTCTGGTCCAGAGACCTCACGTATCACAGCTTTCCGATCAGTGAAACTATGAGGACTAAATGAAGTCTTTGGAATAAATGAATAAATTATAATAAATAGAATGGAATAAACGAAGCCTTTGTTTTTGCAAACTTTTTAAAAATTGGTACAAATGATGTCATGTGGGAAGTGTGAAATGAACTCTTCACAGACACGTGAATAGCATCCGAGATCCTTTGGAACAGTTTGTGGCACAGCTTTCCTCCCCCATTCAATGGCTGGGTCCAGCAGAGCTCTGGGTTACGCTGCTCTGAGCTGGGCTGTGTGAGATGGGCTCACTGCTTGTTTCGTGCAGCTTCCTTACACTTTAATTGTAAGGCTTTCTTTGAGTCCAGTACAAGAGGGAGAGAAACTGTGTCCCTTTGTCTTGGAGCTGAACTGCAGTTCCTATTCTACAACTATTTTTTTCCATCTTTGAAGTAGCTATAAACCAGCAAATAATAATGGTGTCTAATAGTTGGCAGTTCCAAGGCTCAGATTTAAGGTACCTAGATTTAAAATAGCAACTTCTTCAGACTTGAGCTTTCAATTTTAGATGTCCTACATATCAGAATATCCCTGATCCTCGGTGCAGATGCCCTTTGAATGGCACACTGATTCCAGAATGAAGGCTGTGGTACAGGCAGGACCTCGACCAGCTGCTGGGAGCCTTTCTTTGATCACTTGGTGATGGCACTCAGTTCTGCTTTGGTTTCAGACCTGCTTCCTTCACTGTCTGGATTGGCATCAAGCAAGGTGTGATGAGCTGTATGAGCTGTATGTATGTTTGTGCAGTAACCTGTATGAGCAATGAGGGTCTGCTCTCTGCAGCTCAAGAGAATCCGCGCTGTGCCTCCTGACCAGAGATGGATGTTTCTCTGGTGTCTTTTTCTCTATTTTCAGACAGGGAGAGTCGTAGAGCCTGGGAAGGGACTAGCAGTGTTTTTGTAACTGATACTAGCATGAAAGCTGTGCTCTGTCCCAATTAGCCAGTGAAGCACAGCAGAATACTTCCCCACTAACCATAAGCTCTGTGCTCTGTTATTCGGCACTATATTTGTTGGTTTTACCCAGTAGTTATTTGTGGCTGGTTTTAAAATCTCGAGAGTAAACAGAGAAAGCGGAGGTACCATATCAGATTAAGAAGGCTTTGTCTGGAGGAGATCCTTAGAATAAATAAGGAAATGATGTATCATGTCCCCTCAAGAAGCTTTGCTGGTATTAAGTTTTCCATCGCTGTAAGAAATGAGCTGGTTGTTCTTGTAAGAAGCTGAGGCTTTGGTTTGTGTCAGTGCAATAACTGGAGTCTGACAGGAGGTGCAGAGGAGCAGCCAGCCTGCTTTTCCCTCTTCCTTTTCCCATGGATGCTCTGGGTGGTTTAAGAGTGCTGTGCAAAACTGGCAGCAGCTCAAATGGTGGTTTGTATAAGCGTGCCATAACTGCCTAGTGGAACCCATGGCTGGCAGCTTCAGCTCTTGCTTTTGTCATAACAGTATCCAGTGCTGTGCCGGATTGTCTGTTTTCTCTTTGTAGGTCATCATCATTCAATATACTTCAATTCTTAAGGGCAAAGACATCAGGGTGCCGTGACTTTCTGTGCCTGCCTTGTGGTAGTGTTTCTGCTAAAATACAATGTTCTTCTCTTTTCATGGGCTGGGGTTAAGGCATAAGTTGGCTTCCAGGGCCAGCCTAGCGAGACTGACACCCAGCAGCCAGCAGTTAGAAAGAAAGGAAGAAGGGAAAGGGGTAAATTGCTGCTGCTTTAGGAGAAAATTGTTTTCCGGCCTACCACGAGAGGGTGCTGCAATGCTTTGACTTAATTTCTTTCCTCCTGCAAGGTTCTTGTTAGCCTTGAAAAGGGAAGTTTTGTGACATTTCTATGTTACAGCGCAGAGTTGAGGTGCTCATCTGAGCCCTGACACTCCTGCTGTGCTCATCCTTAACAAGTGGCCCACAGCCAGGCAGTCGCATTGCCTGCCATTGCCTCCAGCACTAGGCAGTGACAGGCCACATGAAAAGGAGTGCACTGGTCACAAAACAGACTTTTGGAAAAGAGATGTGAAAGCGTGTTTTAAAATATAACTAAGATGGACTTCCTCTGGTATGCATATTACTGCCTAAATGCAAGGGCATGAGCTCTGTTGTACTGTAGCTGTCCTTTTCTTCTCCCCTGCACTTTCCTAATTTGTTACGAGACCTTAAGTGCATTTCACATCTTAACATCTGGCTTTGTTACATCCCCCCGTCCATTATTTCCTCTTACAGAAAGGTTGAAACACTCTCCATCACACAGTTGCCTCCCAGTGCTCCCCTCCGTGGCCTACTGGGAGATGAGCTCGTCAGTTTTTAAACCATAAAAGCTATTACAGCTCAGTTTGTGAATAAGAAAACAGGCTTCAGTACATCACCCATACAGCGGTGCTTCATTTAACCAAGCTGAAGATTACCCTTCCTGGGATTACTCTGGTTTTGCTTCTAGGAATTAAATAGCTGTTGGAACTGGATGATCTTTAAGGTCCCTTCCAACCCAAGCTGTTCTAAGAATTAACTTGAGAAGCAAGTGTCATCCTATGCTGAATATATGGTGTGAAATAAGGTTGTCTGAGGCTTAGGTGGAGGGTGGCAGAACTGAACGTCCAAGGGCAGATGCTGGAAAAATGACCATTTCCTTTCCTTTGGGCATTCAGCTTTCCTGCTCAGCTGCCTGAATCTTTATTTTGAGCCACATCTGATCTGTAAATGAGGCAGGTGAAATCACAGCAGAACAGTCACCTTCCATTCCATCAGCATATCACAGTTTGTCCTGTGAGGATTTTCTCTTACATACTGCTCTACAGCTTTCCTTTCTTTAAGTCTACTTTCTAGTCCTGCTATTCCTTTTTGTGTTGTCCAACATACACACCCTTGTTTCTTCTCTGGTATTTATCCTTCCTATCATTTGCATAACTCAATATACTTGTTTTTCCCCCCTTTGCTTTTTCTTGCTCTGAGCAGGTCCTGCCCCTTCTTATCTTGTTGGCATGATATCTTCCTATCTGACCACCTCCTCTCCCAGTGGAGCAGTCTATTCCCTTGTTCCCTGCGTTGGTGGACAGATGAAGGATGCCAGCTCTAGAACCAGGAATACAGGCAGACAGGAATGGAAGGAAATGTTTTTTCCTCCCCATGAAGATAACCAACCAAAAGAATGGATATTGAAATAAGAAAAAATCGATGCCGTTAAGAAAACCTGTTTTCTTTAGTACTTAGCTACTTAATCTATTTTTCCCATTGGTAGGTTAAGTAAGCTTATAAAAGGAGGGCAGTGTTTCGTTGTAGAGATAAGGCACAAGGCGCGGGCAGACAGGATGGTTTGTGCTGCAGAGCTCTGGCAGAACTGCTAACGCTTTGAAGTCCATGCTACACACTAACACTGTGTGCTTTCCACAGGTCCAGCTTTATTTCCAAGCCCAACTATAGAGGCTTTGTGTTGTGCTTCACCCTGTGATGGATTTGCTTCTCTTTTTTGATGCTAGAATTTAACTCGCTGTAATCCTACTTCGTCAGGATGGGGAAGTGTAGAAGAGTTTATGGAGAGAACATGAGTGGTGTTGCACACCAGCTGTTTTTAAAGTCTGGTGTGCTTTGTATTGAAGGCATCACTCATTAGTTAGATGCTGAAAGGATTTTGTAATGAAAGCTCTAATGTGGGAGGGATGGACGGCCAACAGCAGTTTGAGTTGAATTCTGCCACAGCTTCTGGCAAGTAGTAGTTAGCAAGGGTCTTTGGTTTGAGTTTAGACCTTCCCCTGCACAGATGGAGCTCAACACGAGATGAGTCCCAACAGCTGCAGAGGGCTCAGTTTATCAGAGTTTTTCCTAAGTCCCTACTGGTGGCCTTAAGGGCTGCAGAGCCCCGTTCAAGTGGTCAGGATAATGCTAACCTTTTGTGGCGGTGTGGCTAAACAGAAACATTGCCCATAGAAACCGCTGTGGGTTTAGTTCTCCTTCCTCTTTTCCTCTGCCCAAGTTGCACCTTCCTGTCATGCACTGATGTTTCCCTGCGTTCCCTGCCACCCTTAGGTGCTGCTCTGCTTCCATAAGAGTGAGGTGCCCATCAGCAGTGGGCCGAGAGCTCCGCACCCAGAGCTGAGCGTTGTGCCTCCCCGCTCTGAAGGGATGACCTGCACTTCGTGGGCTTTATGTAGATGATAGCAGCCACCTTCACGTCTTAAGAACAAAGCCAGCACTGTTGTTTCTCCATGATTATGTTGTACCTGTCATTATGCAGGAAGCCCTGCCCTGTCTTCAGAAGTAACATCATTAAACCTGTGTATTTTAGTCGGGTGAGTCAGTTCCATTCCTGCTCTTGAAGCGTACATCTGTTGTGAGTGTAATTTCACCTTACTGGGACCAGCAGTAGCAATGCCAGTAGTATGAAGTCCGTTATAAACAAGCTCTCTGCAATATTCACTGTATAGAATTTTTGGAAGTTGTGTTGAGAATTTTTGAAGAGAGAAGACTTGGATTTTTTTCCTTCCTGAGGCATTAGGTGTGAATGTGAAGGTGGATAAACAAGTGGGTTGATTATTTGACCAGTTTGTCTCTCAGAAAAATCTCGGTTGCGTGAACAGATCTGTTAGTTTCTCTTGTAATTAGGAACTTACTTCTTACACTGGTAATATTCAGCTGCATTTTAATTAGACCAAATTCTCAACAGAGAAGTTTGACTGAACAGTCACGCTGGACATGGCTAATGAAAGGACGTACCAGCCTGGATTACTCAGCCCTCTTGAGGCTGCTTCATGTATTTGATATTAGCAATTTGATGTTTGCCATTAATCAGTTTTTCCAGCTTCAGAACCTGAGGTGTGACTCTACGTGTTTCAATTAATGGTCTTGCTAGCAGGAAAAAGTGTCAGGCTCCATGCAGGTCTCTGGTGGGTATTCGTGGGGTAATCTCTGTATTTCACTGCTGGATTTGTGTGCTGTGGGTGCTTTATTTGGTCTTTAAGGGTGTTTCCTTGTTTTGGGTCTGTGTTCTTAATGAAAGCATAACCTTAAGGGGCCATTGCCCCGGGATCTCTGCTGATCCTTCCTGCAGCAGATTCAGCATCCTTGGATGGAGGAGCTCCCATCTGCTGACTGCTGCTGGGATTCAGAATTCCAGCCCCTGCTTCAGTCTCCGCGGAGGCTGACTATGCAGGCTTCATTCAAATGTAACTTTTTATGCTTGCCCAGTTTTATTTTAGATAGTAAGAGGTTAAGATCTCAAAGCAATAATATGTTCACGTAAATATCATTCCTTGCCTGTCTTCCCTAACTGTTTCTGAGGGTTTGGGCTTAGTTCTGTGATCTGTCAGGAAGGTGTTACTTGTAAGCACTTTGTGCAGCACAGTCACGTAGCTTTAAGTGCTTACAGCAGCATGAAAGCAATGGGAAGGCTGTTTCTGGCAGTGATGTTGATGGACGGGAAACATGCCATTAATTCTAAAGACCCTTCACATGACTTTCAAATGTTTATTAGCTTCTGATTCCATTAAGTCCTCCTGAGCTGAAAGGCCCATTTGAAGCCTGCAGCAGGTGAGAGGCAGGTACAGGCAGAAAGAAGAGAGTTCTGTTTCTCCATTTCCAGAGGCAACATCAGGCAGCTGAGTTTAGAGGTTTGCTATGCTTTTAGTTACTCAGATGTCAGATCTGGAGTAGGTTTGCTTTGAAGGGGCTCAAGAGGGAGAGTGATTTCGAGAGGAGCAGTTGCAGCACTGCCTGTTGCTTTGGAATTTCGGATTTCAAGACGGCACCTGGTGCGCTGCTGTCAGGCCAGTCTTGAGCCCTGATCCCAGAGGAAGCTCTTAGGGTGCCTGGTTCTTGAAGGGATACAATGCAGCCCTGTGTAACCCAAGCAGTCAGCTGTTCTGACAACCTACATAGGCCAGCAACAACTGGGAATGCTTTTCTGTGGAGTGGGAGGAAGAAGGGATGAGGTGGAACTCAGTCAAATTTGTCAATAATTCAATTTAAGATGCTAAAGGAATCTTGGGCTCTGGCAGCAGGAGGTGTGGGGGCACTGGGTGAGGTTCCCTTCGGGATGGCACGGCTGCTCCTTGATCTCAATCTCAATTCAAAATTTCCATCTCCTAAAACAACTCCTAATTTAAGCAGCAGTTACACATATCCTCAAAGCTGTGAGGCACAGCTGGCAGAGACCTCGCCGTGAAACAGAACGCAGCTGAAGTTCTGTAGGCAGAGGTCTTGTTTTCTGCCTCAGGTTAAGTGGTGGGTGGGTGCTGGGTAGGGGTAACCACTGCTCTGCAGAGCCAGAGCAAACGGCATGCTGAGCCAGCAGCAGTGCTGACCTCGCACTGGGAAATCCCAGCCCTTTCCTTCTTCCTTCCTCCCTCGGAATATATATGGTACATGGAGTAGACGAAGCACTGGGAGAAGCGTCACCCAAGTGTCACACCAGAGCAGTGACAGTGGGCAGAACGGCTTCCAGGTAGGAACGCTGGCAGCATAGCGAGCGGTGCTGCGCGTGCTGCTGTGCCACCAGGAGCGCAAGCCGTAGGAGAGGAGCCTCAGACAGCAGTGCCAGTGCTAAGTGGGAGACAGGCTCCTTGAAGAACTACTGCTGCTTCTCCTCCAGCTGTGGCGGCACGGAGTTGTCGCTTTTCTTTACTGCTCTAAAGCCAAACTGGTTGAAAAATACCTGCAGGCTGACCCTGCTTTGCCTGCGTCCAGGCACGTTCTGGTCTCCCATTATCTGCTGTGTGCTTCCTAGATGCAACTCTGCACTTTTTAACTGCTCTTTCAGCTCAGCGTTTTCCCTTGTCACATCTTATGCCTCTCACCACAAGATAGCAGTATTTGGTAACCAAACCCAATCGTACAGCAGACTAAGCACTGGCTGTATGTCTTGTTGGAATGCATTCATGTTTTTGTTGTATGAACCAGAGTGAGGAGTGCAGCTACTTGGAGAGCTGAGTAAATAGACTTTTTTGTTCCTAACTTTTCTTTACCTGAGCTGTTCTTTTCATCTAAAAGCTGCTGTCAGACTGACAAGTGAAGAGGAAGAAATCAAAAGAAAGCAAGATAGCAAAGTTGCTGATAATATTAAATTGTTAAAGGCAACAGAGAGAAAAGCCAGTTGAAAGACTGCAGGTTGGAGAAATGATAGAGCATTCAGCGTAAGTGTGGATGGTGCTGCGCAGGAGAATGACTCCAACTTTGCAGGTGGGGTATTGAGCTCTGAGCTGTGTACAACAGCAGGAGAAATGGATCTGTGAGCTGTGACAAGGATGTGTCATGGCAACAATTATCCATTACAAACCTGTGTAGTCATACTTAATCATGATATTTACTCATTTGCAGTTATTCTTCGTAAGGAAGATGTCTATTTTATCAATGTACCTGCAGTTCAAACTGTGACTTCTTGTAGCTTTGATTGCTTTTAGATTATGAGTGTAGGACTTGTTCAGCCTTCCTGTCTTCGAAGGACTCCTTTCCTTCAAAGCTGTATTAATTCTGCTGGATTCCAGGATGACTCTTCAGAAAGTGTAATTTCAGTGAGTGCATTCTTGTTTTTAACACAAGGTCTGGATGCACGAGGGCTGAACATCACTGGTAGGAGATCTTAAGAAACACATGCATGGCACAGCCTGAAACTGACAAGCTGTCTGCCCCGAGTAGGAATTGTGGGGTTTGTGTTACCCCAGTTATTTGGCAGCTGTTGGGAGCGGCGCTGCTGAATGGAGTCCCTTGTCTGCTCAGCAGAGCCAATTACAAGTGTCTGGGTTTAGCCAAGGGGAAGTGGAACAGCAGCCAGTCACTAAGTTTAGTTTGATGGACGCGCTTCTCTGACTTCACCCGCGCTTATTCACGTTGCCCCCCACAGCGGGGGGTTGGGGCTGAGAAGGAGCAGGACAGCTCAGAGTCCCTGAGCCTGGGCTGAGCTCCACGTGAAGGGCTCTCCCTGGTGCCGCAGTCAGGACAGCGTGCCATTTTGAGTGCTCCTTCCCGCTCAGGACAGGCTTCTCTAGGAGAAAAGGAAGCGCTGGCTTATTTTCTGAGGTGTACGCATTTCGTGGAAGCGAGATCATAAGTATCGAGTTAAATATAGAGTAAATATTTTAGAAAGGGAAACTCTTCTTTGTTCGAAGGAAGAAAATGGCTGTGGACAGTTGGTTGAGCAGCATCTCAGTCAGTGGCTGACAATTGAGGCTGACAGCTCTGAGATTTATTTTTAGCTCGAGAACTTTGTCTAAACCAGAAGCACTGCGTAGCTTTGGCAGTTGCTGCATATTCACTGTGGGTGGATGGAACTGGGCAGTCACATCTGTGCTAACGAGCATTCTGGGATTGGATTAAAGAATTAAACTCATGTACTGGAAACTGAAGCTCTATCAGCTCACCTGGGGAGCTCCACCCTCCGAACATTTTCCAGAAGGTAAGCAGTGCCAGCTACCCAAGGTATTGCCAAAATAGCCGCTTGGGCTCAGGTCCTGACGTGGCTCACATTGATGTCGTGAGATTGATGATGCTTTGACTCCTGAGATCGCAGGTCAGTAAGTTAGGCTTACTCCTTCCAAGTTTTCCCTGTAACTGGAAAGGCTAAAAATAAACCTCAACAAGCTGGCTGAGAAGTAGATGAATGCAGTTGTTGTTCCAGGTGCTGAGTCTGAGGAGGGATGCTAACACTGTAGTGCTTCTTATTGGAAGTCATTATGTCACTTGGAAAGTAGCTTGGACATTTATGTCGTGTGAACTCCAAGGGCTGATCGGTTGCTGCTTTACATCTGCAAAATGAACCTCTCAGAGCTAGGCTAGGTCAGTGCAGGCATTTCTGGTTTGCTTAGGGTTTTTCAAGTAGATTTCTGTGGAACTGTAACTTCAAATTCTTGTCTTAACACTGAGTGAGTAAATAGCAATCCATTTGATTTGCACGGAAGTAGATAATATCTCAGCTTTGATCTGGCCAGAATTAATGACTCCTCAGAAATTCCATGGAGGTGTAATTCACATTAAGCTATTTCTGCCCCAAAGTACTAAACCCAGATGACTTGCTGTAAGCTGTCATAACGTTGGGCCAGCCCACCTTTCCTGTAGGGCTGGGTGACCTAATCCTTACTCTTTATAGTGGAGTTTACTGGAACTCGCCACGACTGAGGAAGAATGTTAAGCAGTCTTTTGATCTACACGAGTGGTTTCCCAGTTATCTTTGCTGGTGTCCCTCCATAGCACTCCTTTCCCAAAACTGCTCTTGTGGAAGTAAGTTGTAGTCTACTGTAGGCAGGATTCAGAGGACCAAAAATTGGACCATCATCACCTCTGTACTCAATGGAAGGAGGTATGTAATATAGAGCACCTAAGGCTGGTGGTCTGTCTGCTTCTTTGTGGATACTGGCATTGCAAAGCTAGGTAGCTTCATAGGGGCTGAACCAGTCCTTAGTAATTAAGCTAATAGACGTTTTGATAAGATGCTCAGGATTTTGTAAAGAGGTTACAGGTGTAGTTTTACATTCAAAATCTGTTGTTGTAAATCACTTTTAATTGCATTACAACTTCTTTCTCCCATAGAAGAAAGTTTTTCTTGTTCCACAGATTTTGCTTCCTCACATGGAGGTGTGCTCAGAGAAGTCAGATTAGTGCATGGTGTTGTCCTTGACCACCCTCAATGCCCATGATGAGAAACACCTGTTGTGCTTTTTTTAATCATTGTTAGGTTCAGCTCACTTGTGTTCAGATTAGTTCCTCACCTCAAACGTTTTGAAGTGTACATAAAAATCTGCATCATTTGTTAGCTGTGTATGTCCCAGAGTCATTTTCCTGACAGAGTTCCGTGAGGATAGGAAATCTCAGAGGTAATGAGTAGCATCCATCAAGTGTTTCTGCGGAAGGTGGCTGATACTTAATCTGCTTTGAAACTCTTACAACATTGCTGCTACCAGATGCTTCACAGGAGGTTCAGTCCCTTACATCTGCATAGCAGATAAGCTATGAAGAAATCTGTGCATCTTGCATTCAGCAACGAATGGTCAGAGATTCTTAGATTAACACTTCGGTGCTTAAGCTTGACTTCATTCCAAATTCTGTATCAGAGTGATGTTTCTTTACCAGGAAGAAGCTGCAAGTAGGGAAGTTCTGCAGCAGGTGATACTGAGAGCAGTGGTGTGCTGTAAGTCACTGACAGCAAGGAAATGTGCTGATGGACACCGCTGAGATAGATCTGTCAGTCTCTCCTTCCACCAGTAAAAATACAGCAATACCAGGTATTGCCTTCCCTTAACTTTCCACCTCAAACCAGCTCAAAAACATGTCTTCTGTGCCACTCCCCACCGCTTTCACCACTAACTGAATGCAGAACATCTCATGCAGCTCTGTACCACATTTAAAATGAATCTGTTCTTAAAAGGTGAGCTGTGTGGAGAGCGTTTGGGCTCCCCATGTATTTCACTCCCCAGTACCAGACATCAGTTGTTAACCTTTTCCTGTGTCAGATGCATTCTGATACCTGAGGGAAGAAGGCATACCAGCTTGGCTTGCAACATGTTTTTGTGATGAGGACTCCTCATGATGCAATGTTGTCACTGACTCTGATGCCTCCTCCCACATTCTGTCTCTCCCAGCCTGAGACCATAAATAGAAACCTATTTCTTGCCCATCCCTGTGCCTGGCTTGGAGCTGTATTTCTTGGCATTATGCAGTGAGTTGTTTATGGCACTTAAACCTCACAGAGCTGTGGGAGGCCCAGAGACTAATTATGGATCTGTGCTCAGCTCAAACAAACCACATTATTAAGAGCCTGCTTGCTTGCAGGAGAGGAACACCTAGGAACAGCAGTTAGTTGGGTCACCCGTATCTTACCAGAGCCATATGTGAGCTGTCCCAGTCCTTTTAAGCTGATGTTTTTCCATGGCTGCACACGTCAGCAGGAAGACTAGGTGGTCCATCAAGGTAAGGCCTCAAGTCTGTTGCTGGGGTAGAGAGTTCATAGGCCTGCTTCTGTGCTACTGAGTTATTAGACAGCAGCTACTCGGCCTGGCCAGCATTGGTTTGCTTGTAAGGATGGATGGAGTACTTTCGGTTAGTAGGAAGTGCTCAGATTGGGTTTCAGAAACAAGGCTACTGTAGGGTTTGATACTGCTCCAAACGTGTCAGCAAAATAGGAAACCTTGCTGCTGTGTTATCAGTTTTGTGTCCTCATCTTCGTTAATGCGGAAGGCCTCCCACTAACAAGCTGGTTGAAGCTCCTGAAGCCTAGCACATGAAGTGATGTATGTTTAGAGGATGCGGTGGAAAATGGCAGTTATACCAGAACCACTCAGTACTTGACAGCCCAGTTCCTGTGGTCCAGGCTGACTAATGCCTACTCCTCATTACTCTGTTAGTCTTGGCAGCAAGGCTATGAAATGAGACCGGGTAAAATAGCAGCGTGGATTGATACTTGGTTTGAAAACCCCAAGTGGAAATAAAGCGAAAGATGTGGATGCATGGGGATCTTGGTGGCCTTGTGTTCATGTGTCCTCTTGTAAAACAAAGAAGGGAAACCCGGAACACCCACACTGCGCTTCTTGGTATTAAATGCTATGTCAGTGACACTGTCCTGTAGCTCTTGGTCTCTCTTCCTTCCTACAAAGTCACGTTGGCCTGCTGCCAGCAGCACCAAACCCCTCAGAGCTGCATTGCTATTTGCACTTTTGTTTGACTGGGAGACACTGACAGCACATATGTTCCAGATGTAGCAAGTTTTAGAAGCTGCTCATACTACTTGTTTCAAAGTCGTGCAGTCAGCAAGATTGCCTTACATTAAAAGCAATACCTCAGAAGGGAGGATTTAAGTGATAGAGGAAGGTTAGCCGTGCTCAGGAAACAGCTTTGAAGGGCACAGCAGGGAATAGCCCAAGGAGCTGGGAAAAGCTGCTCTGCCTGAAAGGTTGCTGCTTCGGTCAAACGAGTGGAGCGTACCAGAATTCATGTCTCACATTGTGCACTGAGTGTGAGGGGAATAGGAAAAGGATGTTTGCTGTGGATGTGGATGTCAAAGTGATGGTCTGCACAGTAGAATTACTATCCAGCAACATCAGTTTGGAAGAAACGATGCTTATCCTGAAGTTAAAAAGAAATCTGGTTTCCTTCTGCCTGGGTGCACGTGCCAGGCCTTTACAAACCTACCCACTGTGCAGGGACATTGGTGTCCTGCCCACCCCAGTGCTGGCCGCTGGCCGACTGCCCCGAGCTCACCTACAGCTGGCCGTCACAGCTCAGAGAGGCTACAGACAGCACGCTCAGTGCCTGTGTTTCCATGCTGCATTTGTAACCCCGATTCATTATCTCCTAATCCTTCCTTGTTCCAGAGATACCACTTACACATCTGTCGCACTGTAACAAGCAGGCTAATAACCATTTTGCTTGTTAAACTTCTGCAGCTGATATTAATTGAGCAACGAATTAATATGTAGCTCTTCATTTCCTAACACCATTTCAGACCCACCTGAAAAGCTTATTTGCTGCAATTATTTGCTCTGCCTTTCCCTCACGTTATTATTCTTTGTGTATTAATAAACGTGCTGTTTCAAATACCAGCATAATTGAGGGCATTCAGAGCACACAAGAGAGGGAAGACAAACTGCAAGAGGAAGAACAAACAGGAAAAAGCTAGCCTGGGGGTTCAGAGGTAAAAGCATCTCAACCTCCAGCTGGCAGCATGCAGCAGGATTCACAGAGGTTTGTTTTGGAGGAGAAGGAAAGGATACCTCTCAGTTGTCACAGGAACTTTTGGAAGCCAACTGTATGTAGGTGTTGTAACATATTCTGTCTGGTTGCAATTTCCACTTGCATTAGTGATGGTGGAGAGGGAAAAAACTCATGATACAGTTCACACAGGGAGAAGTAACTCTTTGCACAGCCTACATCCAGCCTACACCTGTTCTGTGGTGACTTTTCACACCCACAGCCTTACAAAACAAACGCTTCTAACAAGCCCAACTGCTCATTTCTTACCTTCAGTCTGAGCTGCGCCCTCATCACACGAAGCTGCCGCCTTCTCCACAGAGCTCACAGCTGTAGAAATGCTGCTCTTGGCTGGTGAGCTGCAACACCTTCTGCCTTCTACAAAAGGTCAAAGCACTTGCTGCCCTTCCCCTGCTGCCTTTTATACCCCTCTGCAGGCCCACCAGCCTCCCAGCTGTGGGACTGCCACCGTGATTGCTTGTTTTTTAACCCTTCCTCTTCTGCATTAGAAGAAATCTGTTCTGCTACCAGCCCTAGAGACTGCTAGAGAACTGGGGCTGCTGAGGACTCCCGCAAACAGGTCTCATGTTTGTGACAGGCGATTTGACGGTGCCCTTTCAGAGAGCTGCCCTGAACCTTACTAGGTGAGCAGCTACGCAGCTCAGACTGGGCATGCTGTGCTGCCTCTGCTTTCTGTTTCTCTCGGAAACGCCCAGCAGCACTTTCTCTTTAAGTGCTCGTTCATCTCTTAGGTTTAATATTTTGACTCGCATCACTTCTGCTCAGTTCATGTGAATGGTACTTGTGCACTGGCATGGACGTGGAGTGGAAAAATGAATCAATGTGGGCAGTCCCCTTCACAAAGGATCTGTTTGGCAGTTTGCA
Organism: Centrocercus urophasianus; assembly: GCF_019232065.1. Taxonomy (NCBI): domain Eukaryota; kingdom Metazoa; phylum Chordata; class Aves; order Galliformes; family Phasianidae; genus Centrocercus; species Centrocercus urophasianus. The sequence goes on along the minus strand of NW_024884733.1, from coordinate 4,204,894 downwards.
CAAAGGAATTTCTCCAAGGAAATGGTTTGTTTTCTTCCCAACACTTTGCTGCCCGACTCCTAGCGACACAGAGCTCTGCAGCTCACGTCAGAATTGCTTCATCTCGCAGTCCAGCCTCCGCATGCCTGGTTTGTTCAGAGCTCCCTGGGAAGCTCCACCCTTCCTAACCAAATAACCGCAGCTCCCTTGTTCCTCCTCCACCCGTAGGCTGCGCTTGCTTTTCCGTTGGCTGCCAGTACTGTCTGCACGTGGTGGCAGCCCAGCACTTCTCGTGGCAGTTAGTTGGCCTTTTGCTTGCTGTGTGGCAGGCATGATTGTGGGCACGGTGCTGTTCCAGCCCAGCTATGGCAAAGAGAACAAACTGCTCTGCTGCCTTGGCAACGATGCCTCTGAGCCTGCGGGGTCGAGCTTCACAGGTAGGATGCTTAGGGAGGTTGCAGTGTGCCCTCCTCTTCCTGTACTGCCCTGTTGGCTTAGATTACGGTGTGGGACCTCTCAGCTCTTTGTCTTATGTGGGAGCAGGACTCAGATTACCTGCTTTTATTTGGGATTATCAAAATGCTCTGTTTGTACAAGCGTTAGTGCTTCAGGAACACAGACCGTGTCAGTGCCTGATGGGTTCTGCTACTGAAGATGAGGTGTATGTTGGGCTCTCATTCTGCTCTTGAGCTGAAGAGATCTGTAATTGTAGCCTCTGTGGCACAGGGTGGGAGGCAAAATGTCTCTTGGTGGTGGTGGCTGAATAGGAAAGCATTCATGTCTGGAGGGAAGCAAAGTGTACTGTGGGAATAAAGGAGAGGAAGGAGGTGGCTGAAGCCTTGCTTGTAGAATAAATGATGAGGTAAGTTCTCAATTGTATAGGAAATGAAAGCAATCACATATGATTTATGGTTAGGCTTTGAGTCAATGTCAAAGAGAACTTCCCAGTTCACTTCCTCGCCCTTGGTGTGACCGGAGCTCCCAGGCTGTTCAGTGTGAGGCATATCCCATGTGGTGTGACTGGCTGTCTCAGCTTCCTTACTGAGCTCTTTGTGATTACTGTATTGAGCTCAGCTTTCTTATCCTTGCACATGGGATGGCAAGGATCCCACACTGCACTGAGCACCGTAGGTTATTGGGGACTGGATGCCTGTGTGCGAGCTGGGTTAGCTTGAAAAGGAATCCTAAGCCATACGTTGGTTGTGAAATAAAACAAGCGTATGTGTTTTTGTTTAAAGCTTTTGCTGTTTCAGCAGCTGTACAATTGAAAGGAAGAAGTAATTTAAACACCATTAAAGTATTTCAGAGCAGAAGAGTCGGGGTGGTTTTTGGAAGCTGCCTGCTTTTGTGTTTGCTGCTTGTAGCCAGCAGGGAAGCATCACTCAGGTTCTCTGTGCAGCACACCGGTGAGCCGCTTTGCTCAAGGCACCAAACCCCCTCCTGCCTTTCTAACATGAGGCATTGTTGGAGTATAAAGAATGTGTTATTTAATTACCATCTATTTGTACTCTATAAAGAGAGCTGGATTTGGGAACCACTGTTCTTTTCTGTTGCCACTTAAGCTGTTCCTGATGCATAATAACTGCACAAACCCGGCCCTAAAAAGCAGCAGCCATGTGCTGGCAGCACAGCGTGGTTACTCTTTATCTGACAGTCTGGGATGTTGGTAATTGCAGGTGATAGTTGAGAAGAAGAAAATACAGAAATACTGCATCTGTAGAGAATGAAGCCATGCTTTGGTAGCTGTGGCTCTGTCACTGCTGCTCTTGCTAGGAGAACCTCGATAGGGTGGCACTCTGTCATGGCTGGGAAGCAAGTTATTCGAGCAGTGTGATTACCAGAAATGCAGGCAAAAGCCACTTAGCTGTGTGTTTGGGAACAAACTAACAAACCTCAGTCATTTCCTTTCCCATGTATGTATAATAAAGCTTACAAACAATTGAACATGGATTCTGGGAAAGCCCCTACACTGAAGTTTTCCAGGCTTGAGCTCCATCACGTGGCACAGATTCGACACGTGTTTGCCTGTTACTTGGCATAGGCCTCTTCCTGTTCTGTCTCTCTGACTTCCCAACTCTCCCATCTGTGTTGCTCTCGAGCTCTTTGTTCTCTCCATGTGCCATGTAGCCTGGCTCTTGCTCACGTATGTAAGTCTCACGAGAATGTGTGGGAGCCTGGTGGGGTGGATTCTCTTGCAGCATTCTGCTTCAATACATCCTGCTCCTGACTTCTCAGACCCTCAGGAACAGGCCAGGTCTGCTTGTGGGGTGGTTTCATGAGTAGATTCAGTGAGGGGCATTGGGAACACGTGGTGGGGCAGGAACAGCCCTCGTTGTGCCTTCAGAAGCATTACTTCCATTCTTACATATATTTTTGCCCCAAGTGTAACTGCCGCGTCTTTCTTGTGTCTTTATTCTGAAATGCAGCCAGCTGCTTGTTCCTGGGGAAACCACAGTATGGATTGGAAAACCCTTTTTCCATAAAAACCTTTTCACGACTGATTCTTCCTCCCATTTCCTTGTACTAGCAAGTATGCATCATCTGAAGCAGTCAGACAGACTTGCCCTGTGTTCAGGAACACTGCTCCTAAATACCTCGTGTTATCCTTATTACTTTCTATCCTTGCCAGTTTACCACTTTATTACCACTTTGAAATGTGTCACAAATCACTACCATTCCTACTGACTCTGTTACTGTCGCATATTATTTGTCATAATTCAGTCTGTTTTGCCTCTATTCTTAACATTGCTTTCAAATCCAAGCTACTTACTTCAGCTGCAGAAACAGACTGAAATTGTAGCATTAAAAGACTTTAAAAGTTCATTACTTCACATCAAAGGGGCACGTTTTATTTCTTGCACATACTGTGCAGTGGGAGCTCTGCTCTGCTGTGCGCCAGGCTTTGATTTACTTACAGCTGTAATTTCCTCTTCTGCTCTTCCTTCAGAGGCCCTGCACCGCCCCTATGGTTGCGACGTTGAACCCCAGGCACTGAACGAAGCCATTAGGTGGAGCTCCAAGGAGAACCTGCTGGGAGCCACTGAGAGCGATCCCAACCTCTTTGTTGCACTTTACGACTTTGTAGCAAGCGGTGACAACACACTCAGCATCACCAAAGGTGAGGATCTGAGTTGCAGGGCAGCCACGGGCTGTATGCTTAGCAAGAGAAAATAGAGCCCTGCTGTTGTTCCATTGGAAAGAGTGAGCGCAGTTAGGAATTATTCTTGAACCAAGGATTACAAGCCTATGGTCTCTCTCTCTTGTGTTGGAGAGACACCTGCTGGGCAGTTCTGGTACTGGTACACCTTGGAGTAACTGGCCAAGGATCTGACCCATGTACATCCAGGCTGCCCAGCTCCCTGGCTGTGAGGCAGAGGAGAATCTTTACATTATTGGTGATACAGAATTCAGGAGCTTTCAGCTGCAGCCAAATCAAGAATTAAGAATGTCACAGAAGAATTTCTGTTTAGGAAGTATATCAGAATATGCCCTTCTGCACAATTGTTAAAAAAACAAATGCCACATCAGGCTTCAGGATGGAGACAAACCTCGTTCTTCCAAGAAAAAAGGAAAACACTTATCTGATCTAAAATGTGGACTGCAAGAAGCTCTGTGAACTTATTGTTTACATTGCAGTAAATTTGGCTGAAACTTTACTCATAAATACTTTGCGTACACCAACAAACAAGGGTTAGTCAGCTGGTGGGGAATGTCTCTTAATGAGACCCAGTAGATCATATTGTGCTTACTTTGCTTTTTTCCCCCCTGGCTCGTAGGTGAGAAGTTGCGAGTCCTGGGTTACAACCAGAATGGTGAATGGAGTGAGGTACGTTCGAAGAATGGGCAGGGCTGGGTACCAAGCAACTACATCACACCAGTGAACAGCCTGGAGAAGCACTCGTGGTATCACGGGCCGGTGTCACGCAGCGCAGCAGAGTATCTGTTGAGCAGCCTCATCAATGGCAGCTTCCTGGTTCGTGAGAGCGAGAGCAGCCCAGGGCAGCTGTCCATCTCGCTCAGGTACGAGGGCCGTGTTTACCACTACAGGATCAACACCACCTCCGATGGAAAGGTAAGGATTTCTGCACGGCGCTGTGGGGAAAGGAAATCTAGCTGCCTTCTGCAGGTGAAAATCGCGCAGAGGAACATTCATTTGCTCAACCCAACTGAGAACAAGTGCTCTTAACATCTGCTTCTGTTGCCGTTTTTGTTTTCTCTTCCAAATCTGCCGGAATGTTTTTACTGTGTCCATTTTCCAGCACAACTGAAAGCTCTCAGCAGCCTTTACCTAAGCAGATTCCTGATTCGTTCCTGACAGGTGTACGTGACAGCAGAAAGCCGTTTCAGCACGCTAGCAGAACTAGTGCACCATCACTCCACGGTAGCAGATGGATTGGTGACGACTCTGCATTACCCAGCACCCAAGTGCAATAAGCCCACTGTGTATGGAGTGTCCCCCATCCACGACAAGTGGGAGATGGAGCGGACTGACATCACCATGAAGCACAAACTCGGGGGAGGGCAGTACGGCGAGGTGTATGTTGGTGTCTGGAAGAAATACAACCTCACTGTGGCTGTGAAAACATTAAAGGTGAGTTATCAGATTGTTGCACACTGTTAATTTGGTCAGCGTTGACGATAAGTAGAAGGAAATTGTAACTTCTTCAGTTATACCACCCACTGATAGGACTTTCTGAAAACGGAGCGTGCTGATCTGTATAAAATCCATGCTTTGAGAGTAGCTTTGCAGAACAAAGATAGCTTGTTGAGATTGCAGCAGTGCAGGGAGCTTAGAAACAGCTTGGAATTTTGGCCCAATGGGCTCCTGCAGGAACTGCGTGTCCCAGGCAGGCCTGGAGGCACGGTTACCACTTCTACTTCCCTCAGAAAAGCTGTGGAAGCTGTAAGAAATCAAAGGTGTTGGAAGTGCGTTCCTACAACTTCTCCCATCTTTCTGGAAAAATGTAGCTCCTCCATTTGTATTTCTCTCAGAGCCTTCTGTTTGTTTCAACGTGACTGCTGTTAACATTTCAGGTACCCCCCCCACCTAAAGAAGGAAGATTTCAAGTTTAATTTTTACAGCTAGGCAGAACGAAGTGACTTTCAGAGTCATCTTTTCTCCAGCCACAGTAGATACCTAGTTGGTAGAACCTAGTGCTTTCCAGGGGCTGCACATCTGTTATTTGGCTGTGCTGCAGGCCAGCTTTTCAGGGCTGTTATGACATTTTTGCTTTAGTAAAAGCCAAAACATCAGAATGGAGATAAGGATACCATTCAGCTAGAGTGTGTAGCGTTGAGCAGACCTTGGTCATGAAGATAAATCTTCTCTTCTGTGTTTGTCTAGGAAGATACCATGGAGGTGGAAGAGTTCTTGAAAGAAGCTGCTGTGATGAAGGAAATCAAGCACCCAAATCTAGTGCAGTTATTAGGTTAGTGAAATACCTTGATCTTTCTGTTCTTATTCAGGTTTCTGCCAAAATGTATCCATCTTGTTGAAAAAGAGTGGCAGATTTATTGACATGATTTTTTGAATCGGGTCAGGTTATGGGGCGGTATTTTTGACTGCTTTCTCCTTCATATGGCAAAGCTGAGCTGAAACGCCAGTTCTAAATGAAACATCAAATATTGTCACATTAGTGACATGACTTTGCTCTTGGGACACTGTGTAAAGTTAGCAGTATCAAACTCCTGTTAAACTGTGCCATTGATTTTAGCCATTCTCCTGGATTCAGTTATCAGTGAAGACACATTCCTCTTCTACTCAGTTGAAGTAGCCTTACAGAAGTATATACAAAGATTCTTAATGAGACATTTTAAAGCTTTACTGGTGGTTAGCTCCATCTGGACTTTTGCTGTCTTTGGGAGCAAAGCTGTCAAGCCAAGCCTAGGATGAAAGGAGAAATGTGAGGAATGTGAAGGATGTTAATAATGTCATCTATTTTATACCCATTTAAAAAATGGACACAGATGAAGTGGTCACCCAGCCCTGGCTGCTTCCAGACTAAAACAGTTTCTCATTAGAGATGCATTTTTGCTCCTGTATGTGGGTAATGGTATCAGCACACACCCAGCAGCGCTGCAGTGAGAGCTCACAGAGATCTGATATGAGTATCCTGTTGCCTTCCTCCTCCACTCTGACATACTTTGTGCATAACTGCAATGGCTGTAGCAAGGAATAATCTGAGCAATGTGTGAGAATGCTGCTTTAGGAGCAGGTCCCACTGCTCTGATCATCCCTTACCCACTAGCATACACAGGAGTGCTTTGCATTACTCTGTCGTGACATTCCAGCCTGGAAGGTACCCACTTCCAGTTGGCCACTTTTCAGCTTTAAGAGAAGAGGGAAAGGAAAGTAAATAATGGGTGTTCAGAACATGTCCTGTTCCATTCTGTAACCCTCCCAAATAACAGTGTGTGGTATGTATATGTATAGTACACATCCTTTATGCATAACATATAGGAAAAGGGGACCTTTGGTAGACAGATTTCTCATCATCCGTGGATGGATATGTAAATAGAAGCAATGAACTTTAAGCTGGGCTGCACTGATCAGCTCTTGTAGACTAAAGGCCTGGATTTTCAGAGAAACTCTCATTGTTAGAGACTGCAAGAAATGGGAATTAAATCAGGCATACTGGTAAGCTAGGGAAGAACCAGCAGCTTTATTCACATGCCTTCTCCTCACTGCTAGGTGTGTGTACCCTGGAGCCCCCCTTTTACATCGTGACAGAGTACATGCCATATGGGAACCTGCTTGACTATTTACGGGAGTGCAACCGGGAGGAAGTGAGTGCTGTTGTGCTGCTCTACATGGCCACTCAGATATCCTCTGCCATGGAGTACCTGGAGAAGAAGAACTTCATTCACAGGTGGGTAAGATGGCATTGAGAAGCAGAAAGGGACAAATTCCACAAAGACAGGACTGTGTTTAAACGCCCTATGTGCTTTCTTCTTCATACAGGGACCTGGCAGCACGGAACTGCTTAGTTGGAGAAAACCACGTGGTGAAGGTGGCTGACTTTGGCTTAAGCAGGCTGATGACTGGAGATACCTACACAGCTCACGCTGGAGCCAAGTTCCCAATCAAGTGGACTGCTCCTGAGAGCCTGGCCTATAACACCTTTTCCATCAAATCAGATGTGTGGGGTAAGAAAACTCCACTTCACTGTTACGTTCTGTTTCATTCTGGTTTTTAATTTGCCACCCTGGAGAGTAAAGTGTGTTCTGGCCTGGGCAGAAAACCCCTGGGAGGAACATGCCAGGTCACAGCTTCACATATTGTTAATGTCTTCAGCTAGGCTGGCCTGAAGAATCTGCAGCAAAGAGGTTCTGCCTCTAGCTGCAGCCAAGGCCAAAATGTAAGAGCATACCATACGGGCAGTCTTGTGACCAGGAGTTTTATTTTCTTCCTTCTGCAGCCTTTGGGGTGCTGTTATGGGAAATTGCTACCTATGGGATGTCACCGTACCCAGGCATTGATCTCTCTCAGGTGTATGATCTGCTGGAAAAGGGCTACCGGATGGAACAACCGGAGGGATGCCCTCCAAAGGTTTATGAACTGATGAGGGCCTGTGAGTATCTTCTTCCAGTTTGGGGAACAAAGCCTGGCAGGGGTAGGAGAAATCTGTAGTCAGCTCCTAAGTCCTTACTTCTTAGATGCCATTTTGTTAGCTTATGTGGAAAAGTCCCTGTCACCTGAGACATACCTGGTCAGTGATGCAAAGTGAGTCTGGTCTCCAGGGAACAAGAACTCTCAAAAACTGTCATTGCTGATTACAGCTAGGTAGCTTTTGTGGCAAATTGTACTGTCACTTGTAAGCAGGACTCTTAATATGGAATCACCAAAAAAGAAGGAAATTCTACTTAGCAAACACAGCACCTCTGCAGGAGACAAGCTGCTGACAGGGTCGCACAAACTCATCCTCCAAGTGTGCTGCTTAGCATCTGCCACAAAGAGCTCTCTAACACTGCATAACAAATTTTTAATCTACTAATGAAAGACAGAATAACAAATTATCTCCCACCTGTTACAGACTTACCCTGCTTTCTCACACTGCAGGTTGGAAGTGGAACCCACCAGACCGACCTTCCTTTGCTGAGACCCACCAGGCTTTTGAAACCATGTTCCACGACTCGAGCATCTCGGAGGGTGAGAGCACCTGTTGTTTTGTTTCTGAGCAGTGGTAGTGTTTATCCCCCAGAGTGCTGTCTCTTAAGCACGGGCTCTTAAAGCTTATCTGCTTGCTGTGGAGGCTGTGATGAGGCTTCGTCCTTTACTTCTTATCCTTATGTCTGTAAATACATGTCTTACTCCTAGCACAAATACTTAATAAACTTTAGATGTGTCAGTGCAGAGACAGCACAGTAATTAACTTGAATACCAAGATAACAAGGAGTTTGCCTAGAGAATATTGTCTCTTTTACGAGAGGAATCCTCCCAGACTAGAGGAGATAGGAATAGCGAGTGATGCGAGGGGAGAGAGAAAGATGCACACATGCCACATTCTGTTTCTGATTGCAGAAATTAATGTAGTGAAATACCACTCTGTCAGCTTTTACTTAAAAAGTCTGCCTCAATATCTGGATTTTCTACTTAGCTATTTTTTTAGGAGAAAATCTATGCAACTCAACTTTCAAATCTGGTCAGCTAGGAGAGGTGTGATATGAGGCAAAGGAGCACAAATTCTTTCAGCATCTCTAATTCTGAAATCAAGTATGAAAATCCACGCACTTCCCTGCTATAGAAAAATCACACCAGATGAAATTCTAGCAGGGAGGATCTGTAACAGGCACATCAAGGGACAAACAAACAATAACCTGGGGCTGTACAGGAGGGGTTTTTTGGTTAATGCTTTTAAATCATATACCTTGTGTTGATATTGAGGAGGAAACATGAAATCTTCATTTCTAATAGAGATGTGCAGTGTTTTGCCTCAAAGCAGCTTATGTCCAGAGTCAGAAAGGATGCGACTTTGAGGCAATTAACAAGAGGCACCTTATTTAGAAGGGAAGAAAATGCATTCATTGCAAACTTTAGCACTTGAGCAACCTTAACCCAGCAAAGAGCTAGATATGTACCAGAGCCTCACTTGTGCAGATCCTACCACCATTTTTGGATGGATTTACAAAGATGCAAGTTAGTTTGACTTCCATTTGTAAAACGTGTTTTACCCTAAGCACCTCTGAATTTACAAAAAGCTAAAGTTACAAACTTCTTGCGTTCTCAGTCGCGTCTTCTTGCTGGTCTGGGATTGCAGTAGAGATCCATGTTTTATTTTCTTCTTCTTCTGGATTTGTTCCAACTATTCCACTTCCTGTTCCTCCTTACAGAGGTAGCAGAGGAGCTTGGAAGAACAGCCTCCTCCTCATCCATTGTTCCTTACCTGCCCCGGTTGCCCATGCTTCCCTCCAAGACAAGAACACTGAAGAAACAGGCAGAGAACAAGGAGAACATTGAAGGAACACAGGATACCCTGGAGCATTCAGCATCCAGCTCCGCACCAGGTATGAGCTCCTGGGCACTCATACTGAGGCTGTGTGTTCTGGTGTAGATCTGCTCCCAGTGTAAATTGTCAGACAAGCAGAAGAGAACAGAACATCCACCAAGTGGAGATCTTTCAACCAAGTATCCTGCCAGGACGGTCTGTAAAAGTTCACATTCTAGACAAGATACGATTAACGGTGTTGGCTTCTTTCAGTTTGTAGCCTGTCTGCAGGACTTACGTTGTTACTGTGGCAGGAGAGGCAGGGCTGTGGATACTCTTCCTGCATTAGTGAGGTGGAGAGATCGGAATGGTGGCAGATTTGCTCCCTGAGGGAGCTGAGGGATGAGATGACTCTTGTTCTTCAGTACAGGTGTCACTTCTCATTCCTGAGAAGGCAGAGGAACTACTCCTGACAACTGAGATGATGTCTGCAGGCACAATTCCTTTGGGTCAAGCAGACTTCTCCATTCTGCTCTTGGTTTGCAGAACAAAGAACCCAAATGTTGGGACATGAAGCAGTTCTGTGGCAAATATGTATGTGGGGCTCCAGCTTTCTTCAGCCTTACATAAGCTGGAACTCAAGTTAACTCTCATCCAGCCAAAGTGTTCTAGGCTGGTGCTTTGAGCAGCAGTGTCATGAGGGCTGTTTGCCAGCCTATTTGCTAGTAACTAGTAAACACTGCAGCTTTTACAATGTCCTTTTAGTAAATTTCATAACATTTTTTTAATTTTAAATTTAACTAAATTTTTAAGATAACAGCTTTCAAACAGAAATTGACAATACAGCAAGAGATTTTCTTTTATACTTTGCAGTATCTGGGGAGGGAGAAAAGAACTACAGCAAGGGGGTAAGAAACTGAGAGAAAAGAGCAGCTTCACTTTCTCCTGACCTTCTCCTAAATTGCCTCCCGAGACAACCGACAGGTCACACACGCACAATGTTTTTAAATCAAAAGCTCAAAAATAGAAGTGCCACCTTCCTTTCTCAGTCTTTCTCTGCAGATCCTGTGTAACTGAAATGTTGGGCCCTTACAGCCCTCTGGAGGATAGGGAGGTGGAAATTGAAATAGATTTTGTAGATTCATTCTTGTTTCTTCCTAGGTTTAATCAGAAGCACACAGCCAACAAGTGGGTCTCCCGCACTGCCTCACAAGCAGAGGGACAAGTCACCCAGCAGCCTGCTGGAGGATGCCAAAGAGACCACTTTCACCAGGGACAGAAAAGGCGGCTTCTTCAGCTCCTTCATGAAGAAGAGGAATGCTCCCACACCTCCCAAGCGCAGTAGCTCCTTCCGGGAGATGGAGAATCAGCCCCACAAGAAATACGAGTTAACGGGTAACTTCTCATCTGTTGCTTCCTTGCAGCACGTGGATGGGTTCGCTTTTGCTCCCACACAGCAGGACGCAAACCTGGCACCACCCAAGTGCTACGGTGGGGGCTTTGTGCAGAGGACCTTCTACAATGATGATGGCACTGGTACCAGCAGCGGTGGGGGTGTGAGCACTGGTGGGGGGTGGTCTGGCATCACAGGTTTCTTTACACCGCGCCTGATTAAAAAGACGCTGGGTCTACGACCAGGAAAGCCCGCTGGCAATGAAGAAGCATCAAAGCCTTTTCCGAGGTCGAACTCTACATCTTCCATGTCCTCAGGGCTTCCAGAGCAGGATAGAATGGCAATGACCCTTCCCAGGAATTCCCAGAGGTCAAAAATCCAGCTGGAACGGACAGTGTCCACCTCCTCTCAGCCTGATGAGAACACAGGGAGGGCAAATGACCTGCTGCCCAAAAGGTTTGAAGAAGGTTCTGCTTTGACCAGAGAAAGACCAAAAGCAAAACTCTTGCCAAGGGGTGCCACAGCTCTCCCTTTCCGAACCCCATCGAGTTCAGAGGAAAAGGAGATGCCAGGGCTAGCAGCAACTCTTAAAAGCAAAGAAAAGAACAGCGGCCCTCGGCAAGGGGCCCTCGAGGATGGCGAGAGACCAGGGTGGTCCTCTCCAGTAAAGGCTGCAGCAATACTTCCAACCACTCACAACCACAAAGTGCCAGTCCTAATCTCACCCACTCTAAAACACACTCCAGCAGATGTGCAGCTCATTGGCACAGACTCTCAGGGTAATAAATTTAAGCTCTTATCTGAGCATCAGGTCACTTCTTCCGGCGACAGGGACCGGCCCAGACGGGTAAAACCAAAGTGTGCTCCACCTCCACCACCAGTGATGAGGCTCCTACAGCAGCCAGCCGCCTGCTCGGATGCAGCAGAAGAGCTCAGCAACGCGGCGGGAGCGCAGCACGGGCTGGAGTCAGGGGAAGGGAGTAAGAAGGCAGCAGCAGCACCTGTCGGTGGGAAATCCGGGAGGCCCATGGTGCCTCCACCTCAAGTGCCTCTGTCGTCGTCTTCCACCTCCCCAGTGAAAATGGCCAATGGCACAGCTGGCGCAAAGATAGCGTTAAGAAAGACCAAACAGGCAACTGAGAAAATCCCAGCAGATAAAATCAGCAAGGAAGCATTGCTGGAGTGCGCCGATCTTCTCTCGAGTGCCATCGCTGAGCCAACACCAAACAGCCAGCTGGTGGACACAGGGCATCAGCTGTTGGATTACTGCTCAGGCTACGTGGACTGCATTCCGCATACACGCAACAAATTTGCCTTCCGGGAAGCCGTGAGCAAACTGGAACTCAGCCTGCAGGAACTGCAGGTGTCCTCAACAGCTGCTAGCATCCCTGGGGCAAACCCCGTCCTTAATAACTTATTGTCGTGCGTCCAAGAAATCAGCGATGTGGTGCAAAGGTAGCTACTGTCAATCTGGGTAAGAGAAATACACGTGGGGTGGGGGGGACTCTTTTCTGTACTGATGCTTTCAAAAGGAAAGACTGATACTTGAGTATGTGAAGTACCTCAGATCACTGAGTTCTCACGTTTACAAGTTCATCTCAGAAAATGGGGATGGAGAGGGTAGATTCAAGCTGTAAGGGGCAGAACATCAAGTATTTGTCCCTACCTTGCCGGTCTGATCTGCTCAGTTTGGCAAGGCAAGGAAGATCCTTGCTCCTCCCTTTGACAGACAGGAGAATCGATGGCAGGTTCTCGCTCTGGGAAGGACGGTCTGGCAGCCAGAGTACTGGAGTGGCTGCCGGCCCCTTGGCTGTACAGATGCACCCCATCAGCACTAACACACGCTTTTGGGCTCCTGACAAGGCGAGGAAGGGCCCCGGGGCTCTGCTGGTACCAGCTGCTGAGCAGTCCTGGCTGGGCAGCTCTGAAGGAGCAGGCTGTGTGCAGCTGGGGGCAGGTCTAATGCACTGACAGTATTCAGAGCTGCTGGAGGTGGATGCACTAGCCTCAGTGGCTTACTTCCACAGTGCTGTTGCTGCTGTAATGAGAACTGCAAAGTTAGTTAATATATGAAATTATCCCTTTTCCCTCCTGTCCACCTCATCTTCCACATGTTCTCGTCTTCATTGTAGCTGAGGCATCAGGAATGCTGGGCAGACTTACCACTGGAATTACCCCCTTCCCACCATACTGCCTTCACACAGTTGATTCCTATTTCTAGTGGTCTAGCATGAGTGCTGCTTGATGGTCGTTGGTTGTTGTGAGTAGTTTGGGGCTCTTACAGAACTTGCCAGTGTTAATGGGACGGGGTGGGGTGTTTTTTGTTTTTTTTCAAAGCTCTAGGTTGTTTTTAACTCCTGTTACCAGGTTGACTCCCCAGTTCAGTTTCAGCACCTTGAGGCCCAGGGGAGGCAAGGCAGAACCTCTGCCACCAGCAGCCCCTGGCTGCAATCAGCAGGCAGTGCTGGAGCCAGGAGAACAGCTTGGCCTGCCTGCAGGTCTCCCCGCACCGCTCCCTCCTCCTGACACAGCACAACCACATCACAGCGCTTTCTGGGATTTGTTGCTTACCAATCTTGCAGGCTTCCACTATCTGGGAGCGTGAAGGTGACTATGTATGTCAACACGAGTCACAGCCCTCTTTTTTTAGTTTATGTATTTTGACAACTGGACCAGAATCTTCTGCTGTGTAAACTGCATTCTGCCTGAAACGTGACAGAAGCGTTAGGGCTTCTTGGAGAGCTCCCACTATGGTATGGTCTCTGCTGGTCTACTGACAATCCCAGAAGGCAGGCAGTCATGTGGCTGGTCTCCTTCCATCCTGGTGCTGTTGGTTGACTGTTATGGCCTCAAAAAGCTGGTGTTCTGTGCATGTGCACAGCTCCCTGAGAGTTAAAGGACTGGCAAGTACAGAGACCTCAACTACTTGCTGGTTAGAGAGAAGAAGCAAACAGGCCTGATACCTGCATCCAAATACCCGTTACCCTGCATGCTGCTGCTCACTTCACACTGTTTGTGATGACACAGGATCTGGCTTGCTTTGCACCTTAAATCTTTTTTTTTTTTTTTTTTTTTTTTTTTTTTTCTAAAATGCTTTTATAACTTGTTTTTAAAGCGTGACTGTGCTGCTTTTAGGTTGAGCATTTAGAGTTGAGCTGGAGCACAGGTGTGAATTCAGATGGTCGGCACTCAGGCATTCCTTGTCTGCCTCCAAGCATTGCCCTGTTGGTGCTCAGAAGCAGGCTGGACCTCTTGGCTCATGCCACTGTTGTTTCCATGGAGCAAGGTGAGGTGTGGCCTGAACCATTCTTAGTAATGTGCCCGTGTCTGAGAATCCTCATATTATTGACTAGTCTGTGGTAGATAAAGTTGTGTGTCACGCTGCATGAATGTGCACCAGTGGAGCAGTATGCGAGGTGAAATGGACCACGTGTGCTTCACTGTCAAAGTGGGTGAGATAATGAAAAAAACCAAACAGTCCTTCCACCCCATTCAGTAGGTGTTAAGGTGAATGAATCGTTCCTACAAGTCGGCAAGCTGATCCCTTTGTGGGTTAGTCATCCTTACCTCGTGGCACCAAGCCCACCTGGAAGAGCCTGCTGTCTCATTCTGTGAGATTTCCAGCTTGTCCAGGATCTACTCTGGGTCTTGCACTTCAGCTGCAGGTCCCTGGGGCAGTTATTCAGCAGGAAGGCAGAGCACCTAACAGTTATCTTGTAGACTTTACTGAGGGCTTTTGTGGTTTACCTTATCTGCTTCAGTCATCTTTATTGAACATGTGCATCACTGCACACCAAATTAGCTGCCTTTGGAAAGCTGACCCGTAAAGGGAAAAAATCTTAAGGCGTTGCTTCACGTTGCCTTCTTAACAATCAGGAGGAGTGCAAGGGTATGAGAGCTTTCTTGGTGTCAGAAAGGCTGGTCCTGTTTGCCCTGCAGACAATCGTGTGGTTTCATCACTGTACTGCTTTTCAGCCCAGTAAAAGCCGACTGGAACTGAAGTGGTTATTCTCAGGGGAAAGGTATTTTAACCAGAACGTTTTAAAAGTGTTATTCCAGTTCTGCTGAGTATTTTAAAAGAAGCTTTTTAAAATTTATTTTTTCCTGAATGTAGGTCTTCCAGAAAAGCTCCTGCAAAAGTGATAGAATAGCAAACAATTCCTGGAATTTTTAATTAATAGAACACACCCCTTTCCACTCTTTCATACCCTGCTTAAGAAACAAACTGTGCCCCTGCAAAGGGCTGGCTACCCTGCCCATGTCTGCTTTCTTTGAGTGCCGCCTGTTTTTCCTCCCCCCCAGAGGTAGCTGGCAGGGACACAGCTGTGGGCAGTTAGAAGAAGCAGAATTCACCTGCTCTCCCAGGATCACAAACGGTTGAGGCAGCTTCTCTCCCACCACTATTACAGGTCCTTTCCCTCTGCTAGATTTGCCTTTCTGTTCAGCCTTAAAGGTCTCAACCGTAGCAGCTTCTCTGCTTTCAGCTTTGCACACAGTCTGTGTCAAGTACTGTACGGATGGCAAAGCCCCGTTACTTCTTCCAGTGAAGAGCATCTCTTGCTCCAGCCTTTGTGGATAAGACAACCTCCTCTTGTGTTTCCTTTCTTCACTGCTGTGAGAAGGCCTCGTGTGGTAAAGATGCAAATGCAGCTGGGCTCTCCAACTTGCACTACTATGGCCTAGAATTGAAGGCAGTCATCTTTGCAGCAGGGGTGGCAAACCGTAGGGACCTGGTGATGGCAAGCTCAGAGCCCAGAGCAAGGCAGTGGGGGGAATTTCTCTCCCTAGCTCCCAGGGGAGCAGCCGACCCGCAGGTGCAGCTTTCTGCACTGTATGCCCTTCTTAACCCTGGGCGCAGTGCACTTGGCTGGCTGGGTTGGCAGCACACTACTGGCTGGCTGTTCTTCTCACCAGTGCTGGCAGGACTGAATTAAAAGCTTTGGTTTTAGGACTGCATCAAACAGCTGGGAGAGCAGAGCTAAACAGAGCAGCACTCCTGATGCAGAACACGGGGCTGTTCTCTCTGTTCCTTATCCTCACAGAAGAGGCTTCTCCTGAGCACCACTGGCCCAGTGTCAGCAAGGAGCAGCTGGTGTAAGTGGCCCGTGGGCCCTGGGGTACTCTCAGGCCCGGAGCTTAGAACAAACCCTCAGCCTGTTCCCTGGTGGGAGGAAGTGACAGCTTCTGGGACGTATCTGCAGTACCTGCAGAGTGAGATATACCTGTACCAAAGGAGGTCATCTTCCCAGCACGGCTGCTGTGCACGAGGGTGTAGAGCCCGCTCAGCATGGCATGCTGTGGGCATCAGTACTGAACTCACAGAGGGCAGGAATGGATTAAAATCAAACACATTAATCACCAATCACTCTACAGTGTTGTCAACTGTTTTGTTTTTAATTGTTATTGTAATATATTTTGGTTGTTTTTCTAATTTAATTCTCTCACTATCGTCTGACTGTGAACTGCGAACAGTGTTAAACTTGATGTAAATAAGGCCCTCAGAAGGGCCTCTTTGCCTGTCGTTCCACAAAGTTTTGCCAATTTGCATTTTGTTTTAAATAAAGGTTGCAATATTTTATTGGCAAAAAAAAAAAAAAAAAAAAAAACCTTGCCTAGACATTGCTTTATTTATCTAAAGCATGTTTTAACCTGCACTGTACTGTACTCAAAGCCAGTTAACTCAAAAAACCAAAACTTTGCTGACCTCACGCTGGCTTACACAAGTGACCAAGCAGATCAGCTGGTTGTAAAGCAGAGCCTGAACTGTGCTGTTCTGCAGGGCTGCATCCTCACTGAAGAGCTGCTTTCCCTCAGGCACCTCTGCTGTTCCCAGGACTGATGTGTGTGATGAAATGACCACCCATCAACCAACTCTGAGCAATGCCTGATAAAAGTAGACCTAGCACTTAGGTCCAGCCTCAAGTCAGCAGCCAGGCTGAAGCTAACTTGGTACAGAGAGAAGGAAGACGAGCAGCTCCCTGGCTCACTGCTCCCTGCCTTAGACCACACAGCCTCATTAGATCGGCGACCTCAGAGGCTGCAGAGCAGTGCTCAGCCTGTCCCTGGAGTTGTGCTGCTCATCACTGGCACTGCTGAGAGGTTCCAAGCTTAAAATAGATCAAAGGTCCGCTCATGAGGTAGCTGAGCCGTCCTTGGCAGCTGCTGATTCACCTCACCGTGCAGCAGCTGTGTTGGAAGGGAGTTTTGACCTCGAGGTCACAAAGTGATTCTTCTATCACTGTTGAAATATTTTGGTCCATTCTTATCACCTGGCAAGTACCCAGACAGCAAACAGCCCCTTGGTGTAGTAATGCTGATACCAGCCAAAACCCCACAGCATGCAACATACTGGGGGGGGGGAAACTATCTTATTCCAGCTCTGAAAACCAAAATTCAACTGCAACCTGTTCTTTCACCCTCTGTCCTCCTCATCTGCCCTTTGCCCGTGTCTGTCTCTCCCCAAACCAGTTCCTGCAATGCAGCAAACATGCTCTTCACCAAACGGCTCAGGGAAATGATTCCAGCAGGAGCTCACCTCATCCCACAGCTGCTTCCATGGAACAAAGACCAAGAGAGGGGAGAGAAGGTCACTCCAAAGGAAAAGGCTGTAGGTTTAAAATCTCCAGTGGAGATGAAGCAGTCATTTTCTGTATGTGACTGAGGAAGCTGTGGACAGGGATGAGGCCGTGGCTTGTGCTGGATCAGTCTGGCCTGGGCCTTTGCTTACTGGCAACAAACTGGCAATATCCCACTCACATGAGACTAAGCATCTATCAGCACAACCGAACCACTGCTTCAGGGTAGGAGGAGGGAGTGAGAAACACCACGTGGACTTAAAAACCCAGCCGAGCTCAGCCTGCTGGCACCCCAGCTGCACTTCCTTCCCTGTGAGCAGCCCTCAGAGAAATATGGAGTTCAGTTCCTGCCCCTGTGCAGGGGTGATCTGCTTGCCTGACCTTGTGCAAGAAGAGCAGCTCCTGGTGTACGGAATCAGCTTCACCAGGGATGTAGTCCCACCTGGTGTTCAAGGAAGGAAGTAATTAATGCGCTGTGATACAGATTTACAGCCTTGTGCAGAGAAAAGCTTCTCCTCCTTGGGGACAAACACCATCATCCTGGCAACCTCATCAAGGGCTGCCTCTGTGTAGGGAAGTCCACGGGCCAGGAACGCATCCCGTGCGCAGAGCTTCACGTGGTGGTACTCCAGAGGTAGGAATGGCACAAAGAAATCAACCAGGTTCTCTTCAAGGAGATGGCTGCGGGCATAACCGTTTTCTGCAGCAAAAAGCAAGACAAAGCAAACTTCAGCCACCCGAGAGCTGGCAGTTCTGGGGCTGAAAGGGAGCAAGACTGGCTCAGCTCCTCTTCCGATGTGCCTTGCTGCCATGCTCACTAGGCTGAGCTATGTGGAAGAAGGGAAGGGTACATCAACACTCTTCCAGATGTTCCTGCAGCACAAAGCTCATAAAAAAGCCCCAGCCTGGTGCTCAGGGGCAGGTTTGCGACTGGGAAGGCTGCCTGCTACAGCGGCCCGGCTCCTACCTGCAAGCTGCAGCATCTCCAGCTGCAGCTGTTGCTCCAGGAGCTCCACAGGAATCTCCTCTCGTGCCCGTCCAGCTCTCCAGAAGTCCAGGGTGACCTCATTGATGGCACTGCCACCAATATTGCTGCAGACAGAAGAGAAGTCACTCCACCATGCTGCCAGGCTCAAACTGCTCAGAGCTGCCAGCAGCCTCCTCTATAGGCAGAGCTCAGCAGTTCTGCTTACAACAAAGCAACCACTGTGCCCAGTCAGCACCTGAAACATTCACCCAGATGAATGGTGTTCTGAAGGAATCTGTACAGCATCTTCCATCTTGCCAACCCAGGCCTGGGGCAGCTGCTTGCTCTTCCACATGGGGCCAGGAGCCAATGGAAACTCTGCTTCTGTCAGTACCCTGCCCTGTCTGGGAAGCCACTGACCCCTCAGGTGACACTTGGCTCCACAGCAAACCCTCAGTAAGCCACTGCCAAGTCCAGGCCAGAGGACAGAGAACATGGCAGGAGTTTCATGAGAAGAAAATGGCCAGGACAGGGACCTTGCCTGGTGGGGGATGCAGGGTCCAGGCAGCCACCAAGGCTCCCAGGACAGCCCCCACACCTCAGAAGGCAGCCCCTGGTCTCAGCGCCCTCCCACCAGGGAGCTGGTGATGCTGGGAACCAGCTGTGGTTGCCCAGAGATGGGGAGGAAGCCTTGTCCTTGGAGACACCCAAGGTCAGGATGGATGAGGCTCTGAGCACCTGACTGACCTGTAGGCATATCTGTTCACTGCAAGGGAGTTGGGCCAGATGACCTTTAAAGGTCCCTTCCAACTCTAATGATTTTGTAATTCTATGTGAGGTACTTGGGTCTCATACCTATCTTTCCTTGTGTGTCAGAAACTACAGACACATTCCACAGATAGTGGGAAGGTAAAATGAAGAAGCCATCACCACCTCCCTTTGCCACCTTGCCAGCACAGCTCATACCCATCCTAATCCCTTTGGCTGAGCAGTGGCCATTTGCTCAAGCCCAGACACAGCTGCAAATCCAGGCCACCTCCAGACAAGGCTGGGCCAGAGCCAGCCCTTCAACAACAGATCTGTGTCACACTGCCACCAGACATGATGAAACCCCCCCAGGACTGATTGCACACCGTTGCAGTTCATGACGCCCTGCTCTCTCTGCTTGATGACACAAAGGGGCTGACGTGGGCATAGGGCTGTGCAGCATGCCAGGTAGGTGGACCAAGGCACCACCGCACAACTGGCAGCACGCCTACTCTGCCCAGAGTGGACAGGACACATCAGGTCAGCCCTGTAGCACCAGGTCCAGAGTCAGGTCTTCTACGAGCAGAGAAGCTTCCCTAGGGAACCGCTGAGCTTGCAGGTCAGCACACTTGTCTGGATGGCATGAGGTGGAGGTACAACTTCCCTTTCAGATAGAGGGGGGAACTGAATACAGTTTCCCCACGTACCAGGCCAGGCAAGTGGGACCTCTCCACATGGCACAGGCACATCCCGTAAGGACCTGCAGTCCTGGCCGTGCTCCCTGCAGTGCAGGATCTCCCTGCTCGGTCATACAAGGTGCAGGATGACACCACACTATCTCTGAACCTCACTGGTGCCGAGGCACCAGCTCAGCTAGGCCACAGCTCCTCAGCAGCAACAAGGAAAGCTGGTCATGGAGGCAACCACCCTTGGAAGAGCTGGGCATCTCTTCCCCCACCTCTGCATTCCAAGTCCCTTATATCACACTTTCAGGAGCTTTGTGCCTCCCCACCTCTTTGGAAGTTACCTGAGGAAGAGGAAGATAGATCTCCGGTTATCTTGCTGGCCCTTGTCAGAGCGAGCCATGAAGGGCTTGATGACTTCCAGGAGGCCAAAATGAAGCTTCTCTGCCTCATCAAAGATGAACAGTGACTGCTTGCAGAGCTGCACAGTCTCACTTATCTGCTTCTCCAGCTGAACCTGCAGAACAGCGGGCAGGAGTGAGGTGCCAACAACAGGAGACAGCATAGAGACTGGGCCTACCCCAGACTCCCTCCCCTCAGCTTTTGCTGCTGAGCATAATGGTATACGGACATCCCTTTGGTGAGCTGTCCCTTTTGTACCCTTTCCCAGTTTCTTGTGCACCCCCAACCTACTAGCTGAGGGGCAGAGCTGGAAAAACAGAAAACCTTGAAGCACTGCCCACACTCAGATCAGTAATAGCACTGATAGAACAGCAGTGTTACTAGCTCTGCTTCACCCACAGACCTAAAGCACAACACAGTGCAGCTGGTACGAAAAAAAAAGAAAAAAGCAACTCCATTCCAGCTAGACCCAGTACACCAAGACACCACCAGCTCTCACCTTGTAGGAGTCCACGTACTTGTGGTGGGGGAAGTGGAAGAGCGCAATGAACACCCTGACACATTCACTCTTCAGCCCGTCCCTGTACAGGTGAGCAGCCACCATGCGGGCCACAAAGTTCTTGCCTGTGCCAGACCAGCCATGGAAGGAGAGGACCAGAGCCTTCTGAGGCTGTGGGCTCTGCAGGAACCCTCGCACTGCCCGTATGACAATTTCTTTGGCCAAGTGCTGCCCGTGGAGATGCTCATGGAGGTCCAGTTCGAGCCCTGAAGGAAATACAGCAAAAGCTCAGCCTTTACCTAGAAACCCAGTTGCCGCTGCTGGGAATATGAGAAGACATTGCACAGCAGCAAGCCCACACAGCCCTGCTGATGGGACTCACATCCAAGAGGAGCAGTGAGCTGAGTGGTGCAGGGTTAACATGGCAGGATGCTCGCAAACCCTGTGCCCTGCTCATATCTGCCACTGACTGCAAAAAGACACAGATCTTCTGCTGACTCCTTTTTTCCTTTGGAAATTGGAGAAAGCATCTGATGACTACACAGGGCTCTGAAGCCCCAGTCCTTTCTGTAGCATTTCCTGTACACCATGTCCATGTACCCCCAGCAGCCTGTACACAGAGCAGAAGTTTCAGGGATAGCAAATGAGTGACACCTGCATGGGGCTTGCACACAGGTCCTGGGACACTTTCCTGTCCCGGGGCCAGACAGATCCCTGTGCACATGGAATGCCAGATGAAGGCAGGGCTGGTGCAAACCACTGCACTGCACTGCACAGAGCATGCTTTCTTGCAGTCCAAGGACTGCAAATGAGTGACAAGAAGCAGGACTTGGCTCAGTCCCTCCTCCCCCCAGAAATGCCTTTTACATGCATCACTTGCTAAAATGGGCTTTTTAAAATGACAACAACAAAGGAAACAGCAGCACCCACCCGTGATGTTGTTGATGATCTGGCAGTCTCCTGTCTTGCAGCACTTGCCAAAACTGCAGTACCAAGCAGAGAGGATCTCCAGGTAATCCTGGCCCACCAGAGGCAAGCTCCAGCCTGCAAATGTCAGAGCAGAGACAAGCCTCATTCTCGCACTGTGCACAGGCACCCAGGTGTTCCCAAGTTAACTGCCACCCTGCCGAGGTGCAAGGAAGCAGATGGGGAGAATGATAACGAGCTGCAGCTGGCTCCATGGCAGACAGGTGCACCGGAGACAGAGCCTGGGTGAGCATGAGCAGACTTCCCTCCCCAGCACAACGCATGCTGAGCAATGGGGAGTCCCTTCCCACAGTGCTCGTGGGTGCTGGGGGGTGCAGACCCCACCACTGCTCCCCAGGCACAAGACAATTAGGAGCTTACCTGGGCCGGGGCTGGTTCTTTCCTCCTTCCCGCAGCCCTCCTGCCACACCTTGCAAGCCAGGTACTGCCAGTACTGCTTGGAGAGAGCTCCCACGGTTCCCAGCTGCTTCTTCACCGCCTCATACCTCGCTCTGCCCCACGGTGCCGCCTCCGTCACAGCGCTCTGGCGCTCCTCCAGCAGCCCCCGCTGCTTCCCACTGCTCCCCAGCCCCCCGTTGTCCCCCAGCAGCAGCAGCAGCAAGCAGCAGGCCGGCCCCAGGCAAGACAGCAGCGTGCCCCGGCCCATAGCCGCGCGGACCTCTTGCGCGGCCGGGCTGGGTGCCCGCGGGCTCCCGTCCTGCCTTCGGAGCGCCGGAGCTGTGAGCTCACTTCCTGCAGCCGTGAAATACGCGGGCCGGGGACACGACCAGCTGAGCCCAAGCGGGACGACCTGCCCCGCTGGGCCGGGCACGGCTCCTCCTCCAGCAGCACGCAGCAAAACCCGGCCCCGCGGATGGCCGCTGTGCGCGCGGCTGCAGGGACGCCGCGGGGAAGGGCGCCCAGAGCCGGGCAGCACCGCGCAGCTGCCGCTGAGCGCTCACACGGGCCGGTTTTGTTTGCGGGGATTGGATTTTCCCTGCGGCGTGCTCGGGTGCGAGTTTAGCAGGAAAACGTGGCTGCAGATGAAACACGCAACTCCAAATGCTCATGTGATGCCAGAGACACGAGGTGGGGCTTCGGGAAGCGCCCTGCCCGCCTCCGGGCTCGCCGTTCCCAGCACTCAGCTGGCCGCGTTGCTCAGCGGCGTCATTTCCAAGGGGCACAGAAATGACGAGGGGACACGAACGGACTCAGAACAGCTGCGAGGTGCTCCTGGGGACATCTGCTGGGGTTCAGCCTGCAGATCGAGGCTCTGGGAGGAAGGACTTTGGTGGCTGGCTCTGGGATGGGTTTGCTGTGTGTGTATCTATACTGAGGTTCCACTTAGTAATTCTTCCATCAGTGCATCTTTGCACACCAGTGCATGCAAACGGCAGCAGCTGGGGTGGGTTCCACGCGAGCAGCTGGGAACGAAGTTCAGATCAGCACACAACCACCACGAAATCACATCAGAGAACAGCAGTATAACTCATTACCACCAACAACCAGTTTTCTGCAGTGAGCTGCAAAAGCAATGAGCTGCACAGGGCAGCTGCGGGCTGCCAGGCCTTAGGGCTGGCTGCTCTCACTAAAGCAGGAGACTCTGGGACCCCGAGCAAAGCCTGCGTTTGGTTTTGGGAGGACATAATAGAGGAAGGGCACACTTCTGACCTCTAAAAGAGGAGCAGTCAGTGCTGTCATGCCATGTGCACAAACTCAGCTGTGCAGGGGAGATGAGAAGTGGATAAGCCACCTGTAACTTGCTACCTCATGCTGGACCCACTGCTGGTTTACTGTAAAGAACTAACAACTACATGAGTTGGTGAGCATCAGGACACCCACAACTTACCCTAACCAAGACAAGGCCGAGACGTGCTGCTTCTGATATGGACGAATGTCAAGTTCATCTTGAGTGCTCAGGAAAATGAAGTGGATCCTGAAATGTAATTCACTCATCCAGGTGATGGGGAGGATTCCAGCGCCAGCACGGCGTGGCATGGAGCACATCTCCATCTACAGGTGGTTATAAATACTGCAAATCTGCATCAGAAGGATTCTGTGTTGATTAATGTAATTGCTCCAGCTTAAAAAATTATTTGTGAGGTTAAAACCTTAACACTAGATGCTGTAACTAAAACAGAACTAACATCAGTGCACATTAAAAAAAAAAAAAATAAGCAAAATTAAAAGCACTGTAGCCACAGTGCCATCAGCTAAGGAGAGCCTATCAGAAGAGACAGGCTTCCAAGAGAAATAGATGCTCCCATGTTCCCAAAAAAGGGTTTGAAAAATAGAATAGGAAAGCTATGTCCCACAGCAACACCAGCCCCACAGTGCTACAGCACAGCTCCTGGCGTGTCACCTTCACTTAAGCGTGGCACACTGCAAGAGCTAGAGGGGAAAAGAGTCACTGTTCAGTAATCTACCAAATACACGCACCCTGTCTGACCAGGTTCTGAGGTTCAAAAGGCACTGAAGCAAAATAAGATGAAGTAACATGAGGAAAAGAAACAAAACAAAAATCCACCCTTCCTGAATAATTCAGTTCCCTCTGCAGGGCCTCAGGCAGGAAGCGATGCCCAAGGACTAGATGGGAGCGTGCAGAAGGCTGGATAAATGGCTCGTACCTGGCCTGGGAAGCACAGCACTCAGTGCCCCAGTGCAGCTGGCTGGGACTTCATTGCTTTTTTCCTCCCTCTGCTGAGTCTTGGGGGTTTGCTGTAGCAGCCTCCAGCTGCTCTCACAGCAGGAAGACAGCTGCTGGGGTTTGCCCAGTCCCAGCATAACACTGGGATGTGTGACTTCACCTCGCTGTTATTCCACAGCACTCCTGGTGAGTGACATCCATCTGATTAAAAATCCATGATGTCGAGTCAAGCTGGGCCTTACACTGCAGAACACGTAAAGAGAATGGAAGAACAGCACTGCAAAACAAGTAGTTACATCTGCCTTATTCAGCACTCCTGGCAACTCGGTGCAAGCACTCAGAGGAAAGCTTGCCATCAGGAATTTATCCTACAGCTGTATCTGCTGGATGGGGAAATGCTGAGCATCCATCCTTCTGTGGTTTGAATCAGTAAGTAAAAGGAAGATCTGGAGTAAAGGAGATCCCTGTCCCCCTTAATCTGTTTGTTCCTACAAAGTCCTGTCCCCAGCCTCCTAAAAATATTGACACTACAAAGGAGAAACAGCAAACTACCACACATGGGAGATGTGAAGAACGAACCTACTTTTTTCCCCCATTTCTACATTTTAGAAATGTACAGGGAAAGAACTTGAAAAGTGCTAGTTTTCAAAACCATTTTCTGGCTCAAAGTTTTCTTTGTGTATTCTTCTGCAAAATTGTGCTCATATAATCAGAAACACTTTAAAACCTTCCACCACTGCTAAGCCCAACTGCACCACAGCAATACGGGAGTAGTACAACAATGCTGTCATAAAAACTCTCAAGATGAACTATTTCAGCCTTTCAAAACTTAAAAGCATCTGCAATGTTTACCAGTTATTGACCTGCTTGTATACAAAGAACTGTGTCCCATTCATGGCACATGTCCCATTCTGACATCTCACAGATAGAAATAGGAGATATGAAAAACTGTCACCACGCAATGCTGGGAGCTATGAAAACCCCAGGACTGCTCCCAACAACAACAATGAAATCCCAAACCAGTTCTAACAGAAATCAGCAATGCTGAATTCCAAGCTTTCAACTGAGAAAATGCAATTCAAGACAAAGTAGGAGCTTCTGGTGGCTTAGCATGGCAATGTTGCTGATGCTCCAGGGCAGGTCAGAGACCAGTGCTGCATTTCCACAAGCACAGTGCTTTGGCCATTTCAGGGCACTCCTGTGCCCAAAGCCACGGGCCAGCACAGCTCATGCAGATGTCACAAATACACAGCAGCTCCCAGAGGTTTCCTTTGCTTCCAGATGCCAGACACTGAGAGCTGTGAGCATCCCCTCCTACCTCTGAAATGCTCATAACTGTTTTATTGTTACAAAAACAAGCTCTGAACCAGCTAGGTCAGTCCCTGTGCTCTGTGGGAACAGATCTTTGATAGCTGTTTATTTGCCCCGTCTCATAACAGGGCTTCAATAAGAGCTCAGGGAAGCCAACCACAAACGCATGCCAATTCTATATGCATCTGTTGCCAAATGAATACACACTCCTTGCTCTGTACAACAAATCCAGCCTAGTGGGACACAACCAAGACATCAGCCTGGATGCTTGGCACAAGCAGGGCTCTGGAACATGTTTTCTAAAGCTAAAAAAACAATACCCATTTTCTTCCCAAAGACCAGTTAAGCCTAGGTACGGTTTGTTTAGCATCGCTTTGGAACACTCTTCTTAAGCACAACCTTCCCTTACCAGCTCTTCCAACCAAGCTGCACATATGGCCCCACTCTTGAAAATACACTTCTGGAATAAACACCACTGATAAATATCAGTGAAGGAATAACCATGAAACACCAGCAGCAAAACAGTTCAAACATTCAACTCAGTACATGCTGGAATGAGGGGAGGGGGGCCGGCTGGGAGAGAGACTTAAACAATCCATCAGCGCTGCTTTATTAAAATCTTTATTCACACAATGTTCCTTTATGCAGAACCCGCCCCTTGGGGATACAAGTAGAAAGTTGTGATTGCACTCTGTTTTCTCATTAGCAACCTCCATTTGTGCAGCTGTTCCCAAGGGCAATCCTCTGACAGCTCCAACAGGGGTGTCTGTTTCAAGCATCTTGCTCCAGCTGCCACAGCAAATAAATTACCTTCTTAATAAATTATTATTTTTCAGTTGAAGTTTGTTTGGCAAGACACACTCCAGTTCACTAGCTGTTGGAAGAGGAGCCAGTCTCAGGGGCTCCTCCAGCCCAAGTGCTGACTTAGGAAGGAGGAGACAGAGCATCATCAGCCATCTGCTGTTTCTTTTTAATTAGTTCTTGGTTTCTGTGCTTCAAGCGCTCTGCCACCACTACCATCCACGGCACAACCGTTTGGTGACATCTGCAGCCAGGAATTACAGTGTGCAAAGTGAACAAGAATTAGAAGCGCCACAAACCCTCATCGCCTTAAGAACGTAGCACCTGCCCCACAGGAGGCACTACTGCCAGAGATTCAAGCAGATCCTGGTTTGCACGTGGATGCTGCTGCTTATTTCCTTTGCAATGGTTACCATTGAGTTTAACATTTCTCAGGGATCTGCATTCAAACGAAACAATAATTGCTGCCAGAACACCAGAGATTCTCACAATGCCAAAACTGGATCTTCCTGATTTTGGGTAAGAGAGGAATTGATTCTTCCTCCCTGCTGCAGAACACCAAGCTCCAGCAGTGCTTACAGTGACCAGAAGCATCAATATGACACAAATACAAAAAGAGAAAAAGAAAGCACCTATCTCCTGCTTACTTCTAAATCACGATGCTTGATTTCATGCCCTTTGCTTACAACTAAACCAATACAGTGCTTTAAATCTTTGATACATATACTGATGGAAAACTTCTCTCCAAGAGCGATCTGACTGCAAAAGCTTTGGTGTAGAAGCCCATGACATACAAAGCATAAAGCACTGAACATAAATTTCATTTCATAAAGACAGAGATGCTTTTTTTGAAATCTGTTGTTAAAGTCTGTTGTAAACAACTAAGAGTGGTCAAATCAGAACTTCAAATTTCTGCAGATCCATCCCAAAACATTAAGTGCTCAAAAAAAAAGGAAGAGTAAAAAATAAACACAATGTGCTTTACAGTCTCCCCTTTTGTGTAAATCGTCTTGAACTTTTTGGGTAACAGCCTTATGTCCAAATGCCTCGGTGGACACCTCTCCTGCTTCTGAATGAGAGCAGTCCCCAGCTACCTGCTGCCCACAGTACCTCCAGCAATGTCACCCCAACTACTCACACCTGCCCACAGGGCACTGCAACGCAGGCAGTGACAGACAGGTCAGCCCTTGGCAGCTCCTGCCCCTGCTCACACCCAGCTACCAGCCCCTGGCTCTGTGCAAAGGGGACACACAAGGCATTGCCCACACTGCCTACATGCACAAAGGACCGTGGCTTGCAGTGCATGTGTTACATTATCCTGTACAGCAAGAAATGGGCACCAGTTTAACACCAGCGTCCAAAAACTGGCTGTGTGTCAGCCTTAACTCTGACAGCTCCAACACTTAGCACCACTAAGAAGTAATTCTAGCTCCAAACCCGAGTCTGTGTCGCAGCCAAGTCTGAAAGATGTCTACAAAAACATGAAAGCCAATTTCAGGAAAACAGTCGCATTCTGCTTCTGAGATACTCTGCTTAGGCAGTACAAAGACCTCAAACTAAATTCCTTTTAAAAATAAACTCTTTCACTAACACCTCTTTGATCAGGTATGGCAGCAGGTGCAAGCAACGGGAAGCAGCTCCTCATTTTATCTGCCTGTCACCCTGCTGCAGAGCTAGAAAGATGTTGACAGACAAATCAAGAAAAAGATCTTGAGCTGACATTTTGCTGCTCTGGCTCATAAATCCAATAATATGTAATCACTTTGGGAAGTGATCTGTTTCCTTACTTTTAAGTTCCATACTGTCTGAACTGAAAATTGATGTGAAGCTGGTAAATTTGGAAGTACAATGGAAGCCGTTTCCCTTCTGGAGGCAGATTGAGTCCTACCACAAGTGTGACAAGTTTCAAGGGGCACAAGCTCATCTGCAGTACAGACTGACACACAGTGCTGAGGGATGACAGGACTAGCACAGAGGAGTGCTGCTCGTCCGCTCTGCAAAGCCAACTGGCACGGCCGGTTCCTCACCTTACAGCAAAACCATCAGGAACAAGGACTCCAGGATGGCCACCCCCCTGTCAGCACAGCACAGCGTGGGTTGCAGGAAGCAGCTGGGCAAGGCAGAATTCTTACTGCAAGTAAGAAAGTAAGCTCACAGCTTCAGAGCTCAGCCACAAGACAGTCCAGGCAGAAGGTGGGCCTGAAAAACTGCTGGTGCTCCACAGAACAGCAGCACTGAGCCGTGCTTACAGCAGCAAGAAGCTCTCTCCATACGAGATTAGCTCAGGGTTCTCTCCACCCTTCAGGGCCCTTCCCATGGCTGTAGGTCACTGGGAAGTCCATCAATATACCTCTTTTTCAGCAGCACGGCACGTCCAGATTCTCCAAATTAAACAGGGCATGCAGTAAGCAGCACGACTTCGCTAAATGGAATCTGCTTCCAAGGACAGACCCTGTCCTCCTCCTCCTCAGCTACAATATAATAAAGATTTGGTTAATATTGACATAAGAGTGGAGGGGTGTTTCCCTAACTCGGACCTTGCCAGGTTCCTTACAAATGGGAAACAGCGAAGGACACGTGGGAACATATTTTAACTCCTTAACTGTCAAGTGCTTATAACCACCCTGTCCTCCTCTAAGTCTTCAACCCTGTGCATAAATTTTTGATAGGACTTCAGCAATAAAACTGAAACGTTATCACAAAAGGCAACTCCCTTCCCCAGTTTTTATTGAGGGCAATTGAGCTGAGAGGTCACCACTCCCACCCTAATGGCATTCCGAAGAGCCTCCCACCCCCTGAGGGGGGCAACTATTCAGTCTAATCGTTATTTTGTTCACCAGTTCCTCATTTTCTAAAGAAGCAGTAATATACCTAACCAGCTCACAGCTGATCATGTACAACCCTGAATCAAACAAAACTCGCAAGAGCGTACGTGGGGAAGAGAAGGGAGGAGGATCAGACTGTTCATCTCCATTTGTCCCCTCTAAAATCAGTCCACACATTAGTGTCTGTATTCCATACACTTGCACCAACACCGAGAGCCATTTTTATCCAGTGCAACGTCCACTGCCGGCAATGGACACACCACAACGGCCACGATGCCCTTACAGGTACTGAGCCGTGCAAGGCTCAAACTTCCCACCTCTCACTGCTGTCAGCCCAAGGTAAAAGCCAGCATCACCTCTGTTTCTCTGGCTCGGAAGCTCTCCTGTTCATTTCAGTCCATCTTGGCCACAGCCTTTCAGAACCGATTGTGCTGTTTTTCTCTTTTTTTTTGTTTTGTTGTTTGTTTGTTTCTTATAAAGGGAGTTTCCTCTGTGTTCCACTGCAATTACAAATGAGACAGTGTCATCCTGTCTTCCACCAGCACAACATCTGGCCCAAACTGGTCTGTGCACTGTTTCACTGTAGCCAGAATGCTGAGAAGCCGCTGGTCCAGGGCATCCAGATGAGGGTCAGAAAGCACTGGTGAGATGGGGTCATGCGACATAGCAGTTTTTAAGGCAGACTTCAGTACTCCATTCTTCAGGTAATTGAGTCTATTCCAGGTAGAAACCCTGATGCTGCAGAAGAAAAACAAAACACATCATCATACCGCTGTCTGGGCACAGTGCCATCAGCAATAACAAAGGCCAGCCTCTTGAGGGAGCCTCTCACATCGTGATTTTATCTGCAATACTGGTTTGGGAATAGCAGGGCCCAGATGCAACCGCAGCACAGGCAATATATCTAGGTGTAACTCAAAAACCTAGAGTGAAAAAGTGAGAATCTAATTGGGGCATAATTCTTATGCTATACAGAACATTTTCAGCTCTTAGCAGGGAACTCCTCCAGCCCTGAGGCCTTCTGGACAAAGTTCCAAACAAAAAAAATCAATAATCTGGCTGTTCATGCAAAAACAAAACTCACACTACCTCAGGAAGAACATCACTGATCAGCAACTAATCACAAAGGACACAAATCTGCCACTGAACTTCCGCAGAAAGTAAACACATCAGTGACCTTTCTGCTTTAATTGCCATTGACTTTTTTATGCTAGCCCATTTAAATAGTTTGCTCCAGGGATCTCCAGAGATTCTCCCAGCACATTTTTGTTGTAGAATCACTGGTCTAAACTCTTTTGCTTTTGATGGACTCCAAGGAAACAGGCAATGCAGTAAGTATTATAACAAACCAGCTGTTAAAACAACTCAGTATATGGCTTCTTATAGTGGCATTTGCCTGGTTTCAGAAGAAACGATATCTGAAAAGCAGGCAATCAGTCTGTTAAACAAACTTCTCTTCTGGTTGTGTTTCCAAGTCTCTACATGAAAGATTCCGAAAGATTCTCATAAAACAGGAAACTAAAAAGGCATTTAAAATTAGCACAGGAAAACTAAAGAATCTGAAAAGCATTTCGTTTAATTGTTCTTCCTATGGCTTCTGCAAAAACGTTTCAGAACGTAGGTATGCTGTAGCATGCACAGAGCCCTGCTTGGAGCAAGCAGGGGCGAGAGCTCAGGCTTTCTGCTGAGCTCCCAGGTCATGAGGGATTCAGGAGACAGAACCATCCACAAACAGCCTCAAAGAACTCTCAGCTAGAGGCTTATTTTGGCAGGTTTAAGGGGGTCAATGCTATCTTGAAGTAACAGCTGCAGGAAACAGATATAACAGTACTTTTCTTCCTGGTACTTGCATCTATTGCTTGTTAATGAGAAGCAGCAGTGGCCTGCTGACAGAGGGGACAACAGGAATCAACTGCCCACAGGCATTAGAAAAAGTGAGCAAAAAACACAGTTTACAAGGCTGAAAACAAAAACCTGCAAAAATTGAAAGCCATTTTGCAAGCCACACCCTGAGCTGTGCTACAGCCTTGCTTGGAAAGAAATGAAGGCAGTTCAGCTGCCAGACATGCTGAGTTTCTGACACGGAGAGCTGTAACTGTGGTGTGAACTCCCATCCAGCAGGAGCTGGATGCAGACAGCTGCAGATGCAAAGTACCTGCTGTACTGAGTAAGGACAGATCTGAACCAATGACCTGGAGGTGAGACTGCTTCCTATACTGCCTGATTTACTGCCTTAATAAAGATGCATTTCTCAGCCTCCTGAGCGCTGACAACGCATCAAACAAACACAGTACTTCAAAACTGGAAAGCATTTACATGAGTATTTTCAGGTTGCCAGAAAGCTTCAAATGTAATTTCATTGCAAATCTAAGGACAGCAATTGCATAAGTAAAGTCAACAGCATCTCTGCACTTCACTTACATGCAGCACTGATAAAGGGGAGCTAGGATGCTTCTTTCATCCAGGGCAGGGTTGCCAAAGCTGAAAAGCAAAATAAAAGTAAACGAGTTGAACACAATGTTGCTCTCAACATCAACAGATTTGTAAAGAATTCAAAAATCAATACTAGGCAATTTCATGCTCCAATAGCTCAAATCATTTAAATGAGAATATAAACAGGTCATGACCAATGACAGAAATAACCCTCAGTGTCAGCTAACATACCAGCTGCACGGAAGAAACACCAGTGTACATTGCTCTTCATCAGATCAATGCACCTCAGGAAACAAACTGCAGAGGAGCTGAAGAACAGAGTTCATCTTGTAAAGTGGAGGAAAGGAGTAAGTAGCATTCCGAACACAGAGCATGAGTTCTGCCTGTCTGACACAGCAGCCACACGTCAGTTTAGACTGCCAAGTTTAGACCTACAGTTCAGTGTAAACAGTGATGAAGCTTAACACTTCACCATCACACTTCCTAAGGGAGATCTGCCAAAAGAATTCAATAGTATTCTAATCTTCATCTAAGCTCCCCCCCTTTATTATTATAATTTTTTTTAACTCCTTGTAACATTGAGCTGTCCCCTCAGTAAAGATAACTTACCCTATGAGCGTGGCACTACTCTGCTCCAACAATACTGTTGTTAGTGGCTTTAAAAAGCTGTTTCCCTACACTAATCTTGAAGAAAAGGAAAGAATTTTACCCAAGCTTACAAAAAACCAATTTACTTCTTGGCCTGTAAAGCCCCACCTGAAGTGTTTCAGTAACACGATGAGCACGCACCATAAAGAAAGGTCTGTTGTGACCCTCAACTATTATATTCACTTCCAGGGACTAACAAACTAGCATCCTCCCAGCCCACTGCCAGAGCAATACAGGAAGCCATTTTTTGCCAAATTCACCTTGAGCAATTTGAAAGCAGCAGTAATTTAGCAATCTCAAGGTAGAACACATCCTGCTGACATATTTGAAGGCGTGTTACTGAAAAGGCTAACATACAAAGACAAAATGCTCAACTCAGCCTCTTCAGACACACGAGAAGCAAAGGAAGGGGGAAAGAAAGGAATCCATAATCTGGGAGTGAAATGGGGAGAGCGCAGACACACACTTAATAGTAAAGGTTGGCCTCAGGAAGGATTGACCTCATCAGTCAGATTGACCTCACCAGAAAGATTGGCCTCATCAGTTGCTCCCAGTTATTGCTACACACTTCATTTTTGTCTTGGTAACGGTTAATGTTTTATATAAAAAATGATTTATGAAGTCCCTTAAATATTTACAAATGTGTGGCTCTGCAAAAATGATATTCCTAATAATGCTATCACACCTGAAAGCACGTTTTTCCTCCTCTATCATATTTTGCTCTCAGTATCAGCTCTATCTCCATTTTAAACTTCTATTGATAGAGCAGACATACCCAGAAGGCATTGAATGCCACATCACCCAGTGATGTTATAAAGGGATCTCTTTATACCATGGCAGATCCTATAACCTAACATTACTTAAAAGAGTACAACTGAGAGGGGTCCTGTGGTAGGAGGAGCAAACAAACCTTTAAAAGCTGCTTCTAATAAAGAAGTTCTAGTGGGTTAATTTGGGAGTTTCTGTAGTTTGACTAAGGCTTTACCCAGAACAGTCATACCTACGTAAGCAAAGCACAAAGTACCACAGCCTTTGAAAGTTCCTAATATTTGGTGAGTACTAAGAGAGCAAGCTTTGGGGTTTTAGGGAAAACAAAACCAAAAGCAATTACTAGTGGAAAAATAAGTGAGAGAAAGATAGAAAACGGAGAGAGCAGATCAACGTGTGCCCTCACACCTGCTGAGGCCTGGCCACTAGGATTTCCCTCACTCTCACCTTTTGGCATTGTCCAGAAGGATGAGCATACTGGCTCCTTCATCATCCTGAAAGCTCTCGTAGTGATGCCGGTCAGCGTTCCCGATTAAATAGTCAAATATTGCTGTGTCAATGATATCCAGCAGGCGGGGGCCCGAGTCGTAGGGCGAAGTTTTCTTCACAGCATCACAGTAGCTTTCATCGTACTCCCATCTGCAGGCCATCGAGAGAAATCAAACTAAACCTTTGAGAAAGATCCATCCTTGCACACCACAAGTATTTACAGCTCTCCCAGTATCCGACCATCAGCGTTTAGGGAAAAGTGGAGTGCAGCAAATCAAGACTCTAGAAGAAGAGCTAGACAAAGATGTTATCAGAAGAGTAAAACCTGTGCTAACGCTCTACTGTACAGAGCAAGCCATAGTTTTAATAAAAGGTTTCATGTCATCTTCCAACAGAAAAGGTCAGTTTGCTTACTCACTTGCAAGCCAGCAGTGGTTGGGCTGCCTGATGGCACGGATGATGTCCATCGTGACTGGTCTGCTCTCATTTCATCCAGATTTCAAGCATCACGTCTATTTCTACTGCTATCATCTGCCTCCATCAGCCCTGCCTTCCACCTACTTTTCCTGTCTAATGCAAATAACTTCTTCATGGTTACTAATGATCTCCATTGGCTTCAAGAGAAGGGCCCCATGTATGCTCGTTCTCTTTCACTCACAGCTGCCTCTTCCCTCTTGGAATCTCTCACCCTCTCCACTGGCAAGATTCAAAGTTTCTCTTCTCTCTCCTTTTCTCATACACATCGCCTATGCACACACCTGTAGACTTAGAACATAAATATCACATCTCCATTCCCCAAATCTAGGTTTCTAAATTTTCCCCTTTCCTTCTTTACAGTTTTCAGAGCTATTCATCACCACCACCAAATCAGCCAGATCTCTGGCATATTTCCCTTCCATCTGTCAATCTAAATAACAAGTACATCTATAACATCTTCCATGTAAAGAATGAAACCATCCTTTGCAAAATAGCAGTTGGCAATGCCTTCAACCATCTGCGAACTGGAAACAAATGGAGGAAACAAAAGCTGGAGAAACTGACGTGCTCAAAAATGCGCAGATTAATTAAAGCTGAGAGCAGATCAGAATTTAACACCTAGAACAGTCACACACCCCAACCTCACCTTCTAAACGTCTGGACTCTAAGCTCCCATATCCCATCTTACCCCCAGATATCCAAAGCAAAACAACAACAAATTATTTTCTCGGTGCTTTTGTTAGCACTTCTCTAGCTCCCTCTTTCTTTTGCATCCAGGTCAAACTCATATTCAGTTTACAGCACAAACCCACAAGGCAAAAGCCTCAAATGTGTTCTTCCTTGTACTTTGCATTCTTCCTTTATGCTACCTACTCTCCTTCCCTGAAGCGTTTCTCTTTCTCTTATTTTACTTCAGATTGGTACTTACATCTCTTGGAAACAAAGTTGAGATATACTCTGTTCTCCTCATTTTTCATTGAATTCTCAAGACAGATCTTTCTCCAACATTTATTACTCCTTCTTAGTATCTAATTAGCCTAGGACTTTGAAGGTCAGAGATTTTATCTATTACATGTCCATTAGAAGTCACATAGACTAATGGCACTGTATGAATTATGTTCAAGAGGCCAACTCAGGGCAGAGTATAAGCAGCGAGATCAGGAAGAAAACTCTTATGGCTATTTTTTTCATAGTTATCAGAAGCAGAAAAAAAAAGTGAGACATCTGGAATGTTTCATTCTCCTGATGCCCTCAAAGTGAAAAGCACAACACAGTAAGATGCAGAACAACAGAACTATGCAATCTGCATGAGTCAAGTTTAAACTTCAGCGTACATTAAGTGCCACAGGGAAACCCCCACATAAGCAGGTAGTGTACGATAAAAACCAGTCCCTCAGTAAGGACCACATTTCCAAGAAATTCAGTCAGTCAGTCACTGTAACTGACAGCGCCCTAAACACTGCAGATTTTGAATGGTTGAAAAGGAGACCATGTCTGCTCCCCAGAAATCAAATGGTGCTCCTAATACCCTAAAATAATTCTCGAACCCATTGGATGAGACTCCTTCTGAGGGCAATCACAGCACTCAACTGGAATTTTAGAACACAGACTGAAAGTCTTCCCACTTGCCATGGGTACAGACTTGGTTTGGAGCTCAGTGAGCTTTTCCATCTGCTCTGGCCATGGCAAATACACGGAACTCCAATTTAAACACTAACATACTACATTTACTGTACAGGACTACTAGAGTCCATGTTTGTTCTCCTCTAAAAGCATTTTTATATACTGAGCGTCGGCCCCAAACACCGCTGGTATCAAAAGCAGGTTTAGTGGCCCAGGAGTTTTGGATCTTCAGAGCTTAGAGCGGCTGTATGGTGGAGTTATGTAAAGAGCAAGAAAAAGGAAGAAGACAGCATTCGGTACCATGGGAAACAATGAAGGTTTCTTTCTTGCTCACTTTTAAATTAAATCTCATCCCAGACTTCTTGACTTCTACTGCTGTCTAAAGAAAGGCACTGACAAAAATCCAGGTTTAGAGAAGACCTGCTCCTTAATTGGCCATTGTACTGCAAGGGCAATTCTAGAGTAAATCATCACGTATGAAGATTAACCTTATCATGGTCTCATACCTGGCAAGTTTGCCCTCACGGTAAGTCCTACCCCATGGGTGCCGATGCTTCTGAAGAGGCCAGACATCTGGTAGCCAGAGAGTCACTGACCCCTCCATGATGTCCCCATCTGCACAAGCCGGTTCTGTTTCTCGACAATAGTAGCACTTTCCATAGAAGCAAGTGTTATTACCTTAAAAAAAAAAACAAAGATCATCAAAAAGCAGAACTTCATTTGAGGGACAACCAGCAGCGTGTTTTCGCAGCAGAGCCTCCCCTGCAATAGCATTTCACTGCACTTGACCTTATGCTTCCGCTCTCTAAGAGGGAGAGGCTCAGAAGGGATTTAACAGACATCTATTCATCCAAAACAACATTAAGGACTTACACTCAAAGGCAAGAGTAATTGTATTTTCCCAGAGTAATTGTATTTTTATCACACAGAGATAATACAACATTGTGCTATCGCCAAGCTTTTATGACCCCTTCTCAATCCTTGGGAACTTGACTCTGCAACCTCAGCACGGTTTGTTTAATATTTTCTTCCTTGAAAAAGTTGACTGAAAAGGAAGAAGCAAAAAAAAAAAAAAAAAAAAAAAAAGACTAAGCAGAACTCAAATGGAGTTGGAGACCTGTGATACATCCCAGCTACGTGAGCCAAGTCAGCAGGGGAAACAAGCTGTTGTTCACAAAACCCAGGAACACAGTAGTGTCAGAAGTTTGAGTGTCTCCTGACAGGAGAAGAACAACAAAACCCTGCAGTCTCCAGTCCCTTAAGGGCTTTGAAGCCTGCAGGGTAAAGTAATCCAGTTGCTTGGATTAACACGTTTAGCTTAGCCTTTTCTGTTTCATCCTCCTAACCTACCTTGGCTTGAATCTTGCCAAATCAATTTCAGTTCCATTCTCAGAGGTCTTCTTCCAAAACTTTCTTCAACAACGGTATCACAAGGAAGGGACACACTCACTCCCTGCCCTTTCTTTCTCCAGCTCTACATCCATCATCCTCCCCAAATACTGACACCTGTTTTTCACTTTCCATCCTTACGCCACAGGTTCAAATCCCACATCACAATCCTTCAGTCACACAGATTTCTGTGGTCCCCTGTTCACTCAGATCTGGCTCTACACTCCTAGCATCTCACCTGGACAACTAGAAGACATCAGACATTTACAACACTGAACTTGCAGCAGACCAGGTTTCTATTTACATGGAAAGCCCTGCAAGTCTCTCTTCCTATCTGTGGCTTACTTCAGGTCTACCAAGAGACAGAATTCTAAGAGATTTCAGCTGTAGCTCTAGAAAATCAGCAGAGTATTCATGAGCTAGCTTTGCTTTAAAACCTCAGAAATTTTGGCAAACGTGAGAGACGCTCCCCCTGATGCAATCTTCTCCCCAGCACCTCCATTTCTCTGCTTTATGCTCTGTAGAACAAGAAGTTTCAAAAAATCTAAGCAAAGGCAATGAAAATCCTTTGGAGACATACTTTTCAAGCCAGTTGTTTCTGCTACATTATTGCCTAGTTACTTTGGCTGAAACGAGAAAAAGTAAATTCTGCCTGTGGCAGACACCCAGTCAGAGTGCAAAAGGTTTGGCAAGGCAAAATTATCGCCTGAAAGGTCAACCTTATAATTGAAAGCGTTCCATCAACTCAGTAGGTGAGACTACCAGCAGTGCTTGTAATAGAAATTCATACAGACACATACATCAGCTGTAAAGAACAACCATCGCTTAATTCGGCCCATCGAGAACAAACCAGCAGCCATTAGGAATTTCATGAGGAGCCTGAGGGAGTTAAGGCTGCACTCTAAGTCCCCTCTTGATGCTTAATGACCACCTGGCAGGAGTTCACATTAATCATC
The DNA here is from genome assembly GCF_019232065.1 of Centrocercus urophasianus. Lineage (NCBI taxonomy): Eukaryota > Metazoa > Chordata > Aves > Galliformes > Phasianidae > Centrocercus > Centrocercus urophasianus. The sequence goes on along the minus strand of NW_024884733.1, from coordinate 4,166,891 downwards.
TCTAGTGAGCACTATTACATTATCACAGCATATCACTGTAAGCAACATAAGGAAGTTCTGACACGGTTATGAATGCTTACCAGAGTCTGATGTGGCACAAACAATTTAACACAAACATTTAACACCAGCAATGCACCAGCTCTAGCGATGATCCCAAATAACCACTGTGTTCACATTAAATACAATTCCATTTTTTTCCTTTCAGGTCTCATCACAGACTTTTCTAACAGCTTCGGGGAAAATAAATACATTTCTTACTCAAAAAATCCTCATCTGTAACAGCAGCATTAGGGAACACAGAAATTACAGATGAAAAACCACTTGGAGAAAATGAGGCTCTCCTTCCCCGCCAAATGGGGTTACACAAGCATGACGATCTCTTCTGGCACACAAAGAGGCTTACCAGCTTCCTGTATCACAGTTAACTGTTCTATAACTGTGTCAGAATCCCACAGCTCTTTTTTCCATTAAGCATTCTTCTTTACTGGGTTGGAGAATCCACGGAATCCACTTACCCACAGTCATGAAGGTACCCAGAAGCTGCTCTGTGGCAACTGGTTTGATCTCCGTTCGTAGATTCACAAACCTGCCAACCACCAGTGGAGCTCGTCGGAACCCCAGAATCCTGATTTGGGGGAAAAAGGGAAGAAAAAAAAAAAGCAAAACACAAGATGAGGAATGAGAATGAACAACACGGACAGCAGATTCAATTAAAAATAACCAAACTATGCACTGTCTGTCTCTGTGCTGTTGTGCGAAATCAAGATGATTTGAGACCAGGGAATAAAGTTGGAAGGCTGCAGCAACCTCCTTGCTGCTCCAAGGCAAAGAAAGGAAATTCCTTTTCCTGACGTGCCTGCATGTTAGACTCACTCCACAGGATATCGGTGGCAGTTCTTTATTAGACCATTTGCAGCAGAGCAGCACAGGATGCATCATACTCCAAATCTCCAAAACTGGACTTTGTGCCAGAAATATCTGTTGGCTGTCTTGTGAAAAGAATCAAGCAACAACCATATGGTCTCTAGACTGGTCACATGCAAAAAATCATCTGTTTGTGGGAATTGCTACCTAATAAAATGTCATACTTAAGCCCAATTCAATCGTACTTGAAAGTACGCAGTCAAGGACTCTGGCCTTTGAACAAGGGACAATCAATGCAGCAACTGGGAGAGTCTCTCATTAACAGCTGTGGTTTTGTTTCATTTGTAGCATGGGGTTTTTTGTTGGCTTTGTTTGTTATGGACAGCCAACCAATAAGTCCCCAAGTACAAAATCACTCTAAGAACAGGCACCTGTCTGAAAGCAGAAGACATGCATGAAAACAAACTCGCAGCAAATACAGATAAGCAAGTTTTTACAGATAAGCAAAACGTGGGCATCGCAAGTAAATAAATGCAGAACTTAGACCTGGAAAACCTGATGTCGCCTCAGGCTCACAGCTGAAAGCCCAGAACCCTCCATCAGAGATTAACTCACAGTGCCACTCAGGTCCTTTTTGACACAATGGCATCTTGGGTCAAAATATGTAGCTGTCAGCACAACTGATGTACATGCTAGTTCTGAGGGCACGGGGCTTTTGCTGGGGATTCTTGAAGAATACAAGAACACAGGGGTACACGTCCAACAAGACATTCCTCCAAATATGATGCCTAGTGGTTTCAGTGCTCAGCCTCCTTTTCAAACACCTCACAAAAATCTTTAATGACAGCAATCTGCACAGATCTTTGAAATGCAGCTTCACAAAAAACCCTTACCATTTTAACCCTAGAGCAACGTGGCACGTTGGCAGGTGAGAAACAGCTCACATCTGAGGTGTATTTTTCAAGGGACTGAAAAAGCCCTCAACACAGATGACAAAACCAGGTAGCCCAATATTTCCATACCTATCCAAGTGAAAGGCTGCCACTTCTGCATTGTGTCTGTCATAGCCAGCATACGGTTCTCCTTCCACTACATAATCCCTGGCATACCTGTAATTGAAGAAAGGAAGAATGATTCACGCAGGATTTCCAACAGTTCAGTTCTCAGAGTAACAAGTGCAAGAACAGTGCTAAGTTAAACACTCTCTGGGTCACTTTCAAAACGACTGCCTACGGGAGAAGGAAAATTATTAATGATTTTAAATAGAGTACAAACCACTGAAGTAGCAAATAAAGAGGAAAGACCAGTAATTTACAGTGGTCTCAAGAGCTTGGAAGCAGGGCCCATTCAAACTAATGAGTTTTAATTCAACCATATGCCAAGCCACACCTAAGAACAAAGAACACAGACCCAGCTACAGAACAGGGGCCCACTTACACCAGAGAACAGCATCTCTGCAAACGATTTTTGAGTTAGAATGGATTGTAGATGAACATGAAAACAAAACCTGATATTGTGGCAGGAATGTCAAACGCTATCTTCAGTAGTTAAAGGATCAGCAAGCGTGAGTCTGAGAATGCAGGCCATAAAAAGGCCATTTGTTTTGGTGGAGAAAAGACAATTACCAACAAGAAATAGAAATCTGACACGCATCACAACAGCAGCCTTTTTTTTTAAAAAAAGAGATGTCACTTAAATAGTCAAAGCTGAGAAATGTCAGGGATTCACGTCATCTGAATCAAGCCTAAATTTGCTAAAGAAGCATTCTTCAGATAAGCATAAAATAACAATTAATACTGAGCAAATGGATGAAACACAACACACTGTCCCATAAAGTAAGGTAAAATCAGGGTACATATTTTCTCATTTCCACCTACAAATCTAACTGTGTAAAATGGATGTTTTTTCAAATGACCTGGGGCCCAAACAGTAGCAGTAGAAGTGAAGCCACAGGGCTCTGATGTTTCAACTCTACGCAGAGAAGATCTCTGGAGCCAGACGACATTTCATCAGCCTGAGTAAATGCTTTGGCTTCTCTGCAGGGCAGAATTAACCAGTGCTAGACGGCACGCAGGCTTTGGAAGGAGGATTTGAGAGATTCCTTCCGAATTTGACACTTGCTCCAAACAAGCAACTTCACCTAAACCACTGGCATGCAGTGGTAGCAACCATTAATCACTGTTCACTTTAGCTAGATTTTGAGTAATTGTGAAATGAGCCACCTTCAGAATGCTGGCTCAAAGCCAGGTCTTTTGCATACACTTACAGCAGACTCGTGAAAGCATGATCACATTTTGGAAGCTGCAGAGCTAAAACCTATTGGCATGACACAATCAACTTCCTGCTTCCATGCACGGTAGGCATCAAGTACTTCCCAGGGCAGAAGTAGCAAATCAAGAGAATCCATTCTTTTCCAGCCAGTAAGCACACTCAAAAAGCTTGTTTAACACAGTAACCTCCATACATGGTTTGGGCCAAAAGCTAGCTAAGCAGACTGTCTCGCAATGCCTACAAGAGCAGCTATTCAGCAGCTGCAAACAGAACACAAGGCCATCCATCTGTCCTCACCTGTGGCCATATTACCTAGCACTGCCTGGCACTCCTTGTAAACACTCCCAGAAGCACAAGTTCTTCTTGCAGAACAGTCACTGCGCTTGCTTGCACAGGCATTCCATTATTGGGATGTAATTTAATGCTTGGTGATTCTCTTTATAGCACCCACTTATACAGAAAACACTACAGAAACGCCATGCCTTGTCACTGCCTTCACTGGTCACACTGCCTGCTGTGCCACCAGCACCCCTGTGTAAAAGGTTCACATGGTTAAACCCAGCACAGATTAAACTCCAGAAGTGAAGGGCAGATGTTTTTCCTCATTCTCTAATCACTCATTAACACGACAGAAAATCTTTATGCTCCTCAATCCAATATCCTTTGGAGAGAGACATATCACTCTGTGATGACACTTGAAATTTGCAATGCACTCATAAGACACACCTTCCTTACATTTTTACATCTTTTTCTTCTCGTTCCTTTCCCCGAAGGCAAGCGGTTCAAAAAGCTTTATAGATGGGCTCAAGATTTCATAAGCATTCCATCATGTCAAATTTCCCTTCGGGTCACAATAAACAGAGGCCACACCAAGGAAGTATCACTGCTTGCTCCTTGCTTAATTTGCTCCTCCAGTACTCAACACTGGCAGCCAAGAAACACAGGGGTTTTTGCTCTAACCTATGAGCCATTTTTACAGTCTTAACACAGCTGCACCAGACACCCAGATAGGCTTTTAAGACCACTGTGAACTTTCATTCCTTCCCTATTCCTGAACTGCGTTCCCCCATGGCACCTTAATGTGACTTTTACCAAGAAAACCCCTTCACACTGCCAGAACGAGCACTTCCAGAATAAGGAAGATGCTTTCAGCACCATCAGGTTTAATCAACATTCCTAAAGGCTGTTCCAAGCCGTACAGCCAGAGACAGCTGGCTCAGTAACCTCAGGTAACCAGGAGGCCAACAAGGCTCTCTACCCTAACCACCTCTCTCTTTGCCTGCAAATTTGTAATGTAGATAAATGCAACAACGTAAATAAGTAAGGCAGCTACTAACTCCGCCACTGAAGAGAATATTTACCTCTTAGGTTTGAAAACAACCTTCTGCCCTCCTTCAAGTATCAGCAAAGCTTTCAGCTGGGTCCCTTTGTATCCCACGTCAGCTTTGACGATTTTCTTTGTGGACATGGCATGCATTACAGCCCCCAGCTCAGGTGTCTCCTCGGGGTACACCTCGCGGGGCACGACCCACTGGGCCGCGATCTCCCACGCGGACTGCAAGGTGTGCTCGAGCCGGGGGTCCAGCTCCACACGCAGGCTGGCCATCATGCGGTGGAAGGCGCGCTGGTCCTCCCGGTTGGCAGCTGAGGTGTCCAGGTTGTCAATGAGGAAAACTTTTGTGAAAATGAAGATGACGAGGAGGATGGCCAACAGCACAACTCGCTGCTTCAGCTTCATGGTGACCTCGGGCCCTTCTCCTCTCGCCCCCCCTTCTGAGTGTTACAGGAAGTCTATCGGAGATCAGGTGAGCAGCGAGCTGTTAGTTACTAAATTTCATTCGTAACTTGCATTGTAAAAGACAGATTGCCACTGAAGCATCTCCTGGAACTCCTGAAAGTAAACAGAACACAAACTTAAAAGATTGCCTTCCCACAAGCTAAAAGTCAATCCATTCTTGGCACATAAGCCTGGATCACCTACACTTGTATCCTAAAGCCCAAGCATTTCTGTTGTGTTTTACTGCCTCCCTGTAGCCTGTATGCACACAGAAGGGGAACTTGCCTCATTCCATCTCTATGGAGCCAAAATCACAACAGCGTGCTGCTAGCTGCAACTACAACAGCAGAGACTTTTACTGAAACTGTAGTTTCAGCTGATGGCTCCAATTTCACAGACACCCTTCCATCAGTAGAACACACGACTTCCAGTTTCCTAGAGATATGACTGTCAAGAGAGATGTGCCAGGTTGGCCCTCTGACATCTAACAATCAGTTATAGCAGCTTCACTGCCTCATTTCTTGAAGGTGTTAAGACTTAAGTACACAACAGACTTAATTTATTGCCTTTGATTTGTAACCACTACAATTTACTCATTTTTCCTCCATTCTTAAAGTGACTTCACTTTCTTGTGGTTAACTACCTATCTTATGCAGTCAACCATAACACCAGTAACCACAAAAAAAAAAAAAAAAGCAAAATATCTGTAATCTCAACAATTGAGATTCAGTTCAACAATTCAATTAACAAGAAGAAAAACAGGAAACACTAGCATTGCCTTATCCCAGAAAACTTACCCAGAGCACAGTTCTAATGGTGCTGCAAGAGTTGCCTCCCCTCTCACTAAACCTGTAACCCGTGGTGGTGCACAGCCATCGTGCCCTGCCTGCACAGCTCACCAGGGCTGCAATGGCTCCGCAGCCAGCAGGCAGCCCAAGGATCCAGGCTGCTCATCCACCCTGACACGAGCTGCCTTTGTCAGTGCTGAGCCAACTCAACAAGCTGGAGAGAAAAGGGAGGAGGCACAGTGGCTCCAGTAACGGGAGATGACACAGCACAGCCCATCTGTCTCTCTGTGAGATGGCACACCAGCACTGCCACTGGAGAGGGGTCCTATGCTCACGTCCTTTCCACCTTTATGTAAGACCTGCTGAGCGTTAAAGCTTGGCCGCTTCCCCCACACGTGGTTCCCAAGAGTTGCACAACCATCTGAGGAGGGGATGCTGCAAGAGCAAGCATTTCTCCTGGCAGCAGCACCGAGGATACCTGAATGTGTAGGTGAGACTACAGCCCACACCAGCACGACAAAGGATAAGTGGCTGAACCTTCTGGAAGCAGCCCACCAGCAGGTACACGGACATTCCACAGCCACCCAGCAGGCCGTCCTACTTTCAGAACAGCATTTTCCATCAGCGCCACTTTACCACCAGTGTCCTGCTCCAGGTGACAGCTCAGTTCAGCTGAGCCTTTCCCAAGCCACCCATTTTGCCTCTTAAACACTTCCTACAAACCCATCCACAAAATCTCCTAATGACGACGAGTTAAAAGTGAAACGTGGACATGGAGCTGAAAAGCCACAGCAACATAAAAACCCCATGGAGAGTAGAGAACGGGGAGAAAGAAGCCTATCAAGCTTCAGGGATGCTTTAAACCAGCACTGTGGTCATGTGCTAACCACATGATGTTAACTTTAATCTACTGGAAAATAAGTGCTTGTACAAATAGTGAAAGACAACAAGCCAGACGTTTATATGGTAATTAAAACAAATCATCGCTCTTCTCTGTTCTGTGGAGGCAGCCTGCATTTCTGCAAACAGCATGTCCATTTGCATACTGCATGCTGCCAGCATGATAACAAGAAGCACAGGCAAGGAAGACATAGCTGACCCAGAGCCCTGACTCTGACAAAAACAAGAAAGAAAGTACTTCAGACAGCCCTAAATAACAATATTATTCTTAAACCTGAAGAAAGCAAAGCAGATCAGGCTACGTCTGAGTCCCCAGTCACAATTTCATAACTCCATTTCTTTAAAATGAGTAATTCTAGATCATTTTGAACACTGCTGTTATCAGTACTTTCTTCCAGTCATTTCACAAATCCATTACTTTGTAAGAAGCTGCACAGGAGAACATCCATTCCTTTCACAATGGTCACTCCTTATTGTGAGATACGTATCCATCCACACATATATTTTAGGAAAGCCCCACAGCCCGGCGTTGGCCAAGTAAAGCACTGGATAGAAGCCGTTAAGCCATAACCATTCCTAGCTCCGACACTCAAGCTGGGCACTCCATTTCCTAGACCGATTCTCAGGCATTTCTCTAGGGGTGTTTTGGGCTGGGGAGAGGGGGGAGAACACAACTATTGCCACCACTTTAATTAAAGGTCATTTACTTTGCTCATCCGTTGTGACAGCTCAAACTAATTCTGGCTGAAAGCCTCCAACCGTGTAGATAGAAGCTAGCAAAAGAAATTAAATATTTGCTACAAGATGTTTCAGTAATTCCCTTAGCTGAAAAAGCAAAGCTTCCTCCCCATGCGATAGGACTCCTCCTCGTGCTCTGATGGAGCCCTGACCGTGGCTCTGCTCTCTGCAGCTCCGAGCAGGTGAGCCCACTGACTCCTTATGGCATCTGCCAGAAAGAGACATCAGCTGCTTTTCTCCCAGAATCAACCAAGCACCCCTGAGGTTGCTATGAGATCGATTTTGCACACTAGCTGCAGAGCCTGCACGTTACTCGCTAGTGCCAACGCGATGCTCATTGCTGTGCAAAGCGAGCCAACTAAAATCAATCTTTTCATGAACAAGTTTGCCACGGAGAGCAAGAGCTTCATCTTTATTGTCTTAAATTTGAGATAGTAACAGTGACAGCACTGGGGTACTGTAAGAAAATATTTATCTCGTTTGGAAAGAAATTAATTTCTCCCAAAAGGACAACTAATTTATTTCAAATGAAAAGTACAAGCCCTTGTCACAATGGTTTGAAAAAGAGCTTGGGACATGTGAAACTGGTCCTGGAACAAGCACAGAGATGGGAAAGGTGGCCACAGAAACAAGGGAAATCATGGCTACAGTGTCATTTTTTCAAAGGGGGAAATAAAGGAGAGAGAACTCCATGGAACAACGAGCAAAAGGATCAATAAGAAAGTAAGGGACCGAGGTAAGCCTCAAGGAGACCCAACAAGGAATTGGTTTCAGAAGCAAATGGGGAAGACAAGGCAAGGATCCCCACACTGGGCAAAAAGAAGCAAAGGGACAAAGAAGCCACTTAGCTGTACACCACAGGAGCATGAGAAGTCTGAAATGATACCACATATCCTTAATATCAAAAGGCATCAGGGCAGGGAAAGGCAAACAATGCTTAAGCCTCCAACCAGAGCTAACACAACACAACAACAGAGTAACCCAGAACAACGCACCTTCCTCCCACTGCAGGGCAGCCAACACTCACCTCTCTCTAAGCTCAGGTGACTCTAAAGCTGCTGTGTTCTTTCGTTTTTTTTCCCCACTCTCTCCTGCTAGCACTATTGGACAGAAGACATAACCCAAGGAATCTGTTGCTTTATCACCCAAACTCCATCTCCATCACACAGTACAGAAAAAAATCAACTTCCCTCTACATTGCTTTCCCATACTTGTGATCAAGCAGAAAAACCGAAACAACCAGGCCGGCTTTTCAATACCACAGTTAACTGGCAGGTCTACACCAAAAATACTTTCAGATTTTCACCATTTCACCTGGTGATTTCCTGATCAATTCTGCCTCTCACTACAGCCAGGTCTGTATTCTCAGCAACTAATGAATCTTCCAAGTCAATACCTAAAGGACATCATCTGCTAATTGCCACAGTTAGGTTATTACAGTTAGGTTGCAGTTGGACTTGACAATCTTTAAGGCCTTTTCCAACCAAGCAGTTCAATGATGGCAGGCTCACCACGCACACAAACACCTGAACTGAAGCATGCTACAGGCTACAAACGGCAGCAAGCACACAGGTACAGCCAGCAGCCTCCAAAGCCGGCAGAGCACAGCCAGCCAGGCAGCCACCTCTGAAGCATCTCTGTGCAACGTACTCCAACCGACGCAAAAGGTCCGAGTGGCGCAGAAGTTTGCTCTGTTGGCAGCAGGACACAAAACACCAAGGTCTGAGCAGACGACAACCTGAAACAAATACCGTTATGCATGCTCTAATTACTGTTCAAAAACACGTTTTCTTTCCCTACGCCTTTTGCAACCTCCTACGAAAAGGCCCGCAGACCTCCACTTAGATTTTTCACCTCATTCTGTCACTTCCACTCTCTGCACGCTGTGCCGTGCACTAGTAGGTAATCCAGCACACAAAGCTCCACCTGCCTCTCTTTTCCTGTAAAAACTCCCACTTATCCGCAGGCAAAACCTCACTGACAGCCTATACGCGAACTTTTCTTTACACAAGGAAAACTAAACCTCCAGCTCCCAAGGAGCGAGAACGCAGTGCGGTCAGAAGGGCTCCGGCGTGAGGTTGTCCTCTGAAGGCGGTGAGCGCCCGCATGGCAGCTCGAGGCCGCGCAGGTGCTGCTCCCTCAGCCGCGGCGCGCGCCGCTGCCCAACGGCCCTAACGGCTCCGCCTTCCCGCCACACGCTCACACACACGCACCCTGAGGGCTCCCAGGCCAGAGGCGCTCCGCCGAGCCCCGCAGCGCCCCGGGCAGGGGCGTGTCCGCCCTCAGGTGCCGCTACTCCACCTGAGCCACGCAGGCAGACGCGGAGTGGATCGACCTTCCTCCCGCTGCCCGCCGCTGCCCGCCACCACCCGTCCCCGCTCTCACCGTGCCCCGCTCCATAGCCCGGCCGGCGCCGCCGCCAGCTCCCCAACATGGTGCCGCCCGCCGCCCCGGGCCCGCCCCGATCGCCGTCCAATGACAAGCCTCCGTCGCCTCGCCGACGGGACGCGGCGCGCACGCCCATTGGTCAGCGCCGAGCGCCCCTGTGCTCCCTCCGCCAATAGGGGCGGCGGAAGGAGCGCCACCTGCGGCCGGCCAATGGGGCGGGAGGAGGAGAACGCGGGCATTAACCCCGTCCTGCCCGCGGCCGGCCCTGCAGTGCGCAAGTGTGGGTGCGCATAGACAGCCCGGCATCCTAAATACAGCGCTGTAACTGGGGATACAGGACAGCTGCATTGCATTACAGCCTTAACAACAGCCACCTACAGCACTTACAGTGCCAACGCCGCTACAAAAATTTTCCCCGTCTTTACACGTTTCTGACCGTGCAAATCAACGCGGGAGGGTTAAGAGAAATCCACCACAGCAGCTCCACACATAGGGCAGAAAGGCTCCCCAGCACCCCTCCAAGAGCAGCTGTGGGCTCCGGCACCCACATCTCCCTGGGGCAGCTGGCTCTGAGGGTACAGCCCCGCATCCACCCACCCCACAGCCTGAGGTGAGGGGTGGCATGGCAGCCCAGGGCCAGCAAAGCAGTAGGCTGTATGCCTGTGGCTGAGAAGGAGCAGCTTAGGCCTCTCCGGTGGTGCTGGGTAGCGGTAACCATCCACAACCAGCCAGAAGACGGTGGGGATTTTGGTTGCCTTGTACCTGGGATTCAACCTTTCCTGTGCAGAGCAGCCCTGCAGGGTTGGTGCAATGCTCAGCATCCTCACAGCACTGCTTGTGTTACCGTTGGCTCACTCTGACCTCATACAGAATCACAGAATGGCCAGGGTTGGAAGGGACCTCAAGGATCATGAATCTCCTACCCCCCTGCCATAGGCAGGGCCACCAACCTCCACATTTAATACCAGCCCAGGCTGCCTAGCACAGCCTGTCTTCACAGGGGAGGTGCTCCAGTCCCCTGATCATCTTTGTGGCTCTCCTCTAGGCCCTCACACACGTGAAAGCAAAACTTCCCCCTCGTTTAAGACTGCAAAAATACTGTCTGAGACGGAAAATATATTCCCTTCCAGGAGTTTTCCATTTTTAACTGAGAAAAAAAAACCTTTTCTTTTTTCAACAGAACTTTGAGCAATCCTACCTAACATCTCTCAGCATCCCATCACACTCTAACAGCTCCAGCCATCCACACACAGGACTCTTTTCTTGTGCAGTGTTATTGCTAGAGGGAAAGGTACATATCAGCATCTTCATGCTACGTGTATATGCATGTATATGAATAGTACCCTCTCATTGTTATGGACCATCTCTCTGCTGACTCCTCAGCTAATTAAAATTTTAAACCCAACCACAATTATGGCTTTCATTATTAATTAACACATCAATATTGAAGTGCCAAGCAATGTAGCCATAGAAATGTTGAGAGTTCCAAGGGGCCAGGTGCATTAGGTTATGCATAAGGCGAGGGGCTGGGATAGAGGAAGGAAAATGGTTGTGATGGGCCATCATCTTGGAGAGCTGGCAGGCAGAAAAGCTCCGATATCCTTTGCCAAGGAGGCAGCAGACTGCAGGAAGATCACAAAAAAGAGCTGATAGAACCACGGCTGCCAGCAAAACCTGAACTGGTACTGGGCAATGGGAGCTCGGGCTGGGGAACAAGGTCTGAGTAGGGGAGAGCAGGCCAAAGACGGCCTCAAAAGCTGGGCCCAGTGTGGGAAGGAGGCCAGAAAGACTGTTAAATAATTCTATCTGCTCCAGGAAAAATCTCAGCATGCTCTGAAGAAAAAGCTTTAAATCAACATAGGCACTGTCACCAGATGCTGCACAGATCTTCCTGCTCAGAGAGGTGTGTGATCCTGGCAACAGGCTGAAGCCAGGTTTTTAAAGTACAAAAGAAATTCCTGAGTTGAGAACAACACTTAGATTCAGCCAAGCAAGCTGACTGTTGCTTTGCAGAAGGTATCTATGTAAAATAAAACCATGAGCCAATGGAAACAATAAGCTGAAGCCACAGAAATTATTTCAGACAGGGTGACACTGAGGGCAAACTCCAAACACAAGCCCTCAGACTGAAATTCTCAAATAAAATAGATGCTACCTCCTTGCCCTTGGTGAAGCCATGCTGCTTCTCACGTATCACCTCCCTGCCTCCCATGTGCCTTACCATCGCTTGCAGAAGGATCTGCTCCATCATCTTCCCCAGCACAGAGGTGAGACCAGCAGGTCAGCAGTTCCTGGAATCATCTTTTTTATCCTTTATAAAAATGGGTGTGATGTTGCCTTTTTTCTGCTCACCAGGGATTTCACCTGATTGCCATGACTTTCCAGATACCATTGAGAGTAGCACATGAATGGCATATGGGCTTTGGGTAAAGTATAAAGCGTGTCAGAGTCTCTTTGATAACCAGGTCTCTGCAGCAGACTCAGGGTTTGCAGCTTTCTTGCTGACTGCATATGGCCCCATTCACCCTGCTCACATTTACCATTCCAGCTTTATCGAGACATAAACCAGCCTAGCACAAACCAGAGCTTTAACCATCAGCTAAGCCACACAAGCACTCATGGAGCAGAAGAAAAGCAAGTTTGCTGGCATTGGAAGGACCAGACAGATCAGGAAGGCCCTCCTAGGCCCGTCCAGAGGGAAGGATGGAATACTGCTTTGAGCAAGATTTCTGATGCTCCCCAAACCCAGGTGAAACAGAAACTGCTTGCTGTGCATTCCTACTCTACCCCTTGAGCCCAGCAGGCCCCTTTCCTTGCTCCTGTCTGTTTCTCTGCTTGCTTATTGCCAAACCCTGTCCCCTGGTGCCACAGCAGTGGTTCAAGAAGTGAAGAACCCAATTCCCTTTGCCACCAAGCTTTCTTTTTCAGAGTCATTTTGAAGAACAAAATAAAGTTAATTCACTTGGTTTCCTATGGAGCGTGATGACATCTGCATCCTTCACATTAGAGGCAGTGCTGGGCTAACGAGGAAGAACACGGAGTCATTGAAACCTCAGAGCTGCCTGCACACCAAAAACTCATAACTAAACAAACAAAACCCAACAAAACCAGGTGGCTTTTCTGTGCTTTCAAGCTTTGCAGCAAAGGAATGAAAGATTAAAAAGCCTTCTTTTATCATCGCAGAGTATTTTCAAATCAAGGTGCAAGTCTGGTTTGCTTGTCTCATGAAGCATCAGTGGGCGTAATCAGTGTTTGTAAGGTAGAATCCAATACAGAAAAAGTTCTGTGTATGTTACAGAAAATCTTGTTTGAAAGATTAGGGCTAAGCACAACCTGGGAAAAAGGAAGAAGAGGAAGAAGAGGAAGAAGAGGAAGAAGAGGAAGAAGAGGAAGTAGAGGAAGAAGAGGAAGAAGAGGAAGAAGAGGAAGAAGAGGAAGAAGAGGGTGCCACAGTAGAGGAGCATTTTGCTGTTATTGCTAGAAACAATAGAAGTGTTAGATACAAGGGTTGAAACAAGAATACTCAAGGAAGTTTCTCAAGACAGACTGAATCCCCTTCACTCGAGAGACAGCAAGGAGTCGCCGTGCCTCAATAGTGTGCCAGTCAGGCTGAGCAGGTTTCTATATCTTTGCTTCCCTTCCTGTCCTGTATGTCAGTATTAACCCAAATAAAGATGTTCAAATCATATCTGACTACAGAGCAAAGCCAGTACACTGCACAGAGGCCCCAGAGGTTCCTCCTATCGCTCTCTTAGGCTGTCAGCAGTCATGGCAATTTTTTTTCTTTTATCAGCACAACTCTTATCTGATTCACAGCACGGAAGTGCTTCATTCTTCAAGCCAGCTCCTTGAAAGCATGCTCAGTGCTTTTAAGAGAGGTCAGACAGGCTGAGAACTGACTGTGGGGACTTTTACTTTGTGCATATTTTTTTTTTTTTCCTGGAGTAATTTAATCTTGACCCTAACTTGACTGATTGTGAGACTGCTGAGGTTCTAGGGCTGCTTTCATGCCAAAGGCTACCAGCTCCTCTCCTGGTGAGAGGGGAGACCACCCAAACTCACCCAACCTTTGTTTGAAAGGAGTGATTGATGCTGTTTGTACTCCGCGGCTGCAGGTTGAAACGCTTCCTTGCAGACATGACACGCTTCCTTCAGGGCAGCAGGCAGTCGCTGCAGAACACGGAGCAGATTTATCTACCCACTTCTGATCAGAAGGCAGCACAGCTTCGAGGCAATAAATCCAGGAGACAACTGAAAGGAAATACACCTTTGTCAGCCATGGCTCTTGGGGCCCAAGGCAGCCCGGTGGAGGGGAAGCACACGTCATCCGATCTGCAGCTGGCACGGCTGGGAATATTGCATTTGGAACACACCCATGTGGTGTTTTGGGGGGTGAGGGGAGGGAGAAAACACGCTCAGCCATTTTGAGGTTGAGCTGTTCACTGTTTGAGTCCACAATCCTGTTTCCACAAGTGTTTCCAGTCTTGGAAGCTGGATCTGTCCATAAGAACTTGTTAAGTGCCTATAAATATTGTTCATCTCAAACTTTATTACAAATGGATGTATTGGGTCTGCATGGAAACCCCATCACTGAGATAGGGCTCCCTCCTACAAACAAACACACTGCTGGGCAGTTCACTGCTTCCACACCGAATATTAAATATTCATCTTCACCCAGATGGAAACACAGAGCTCAAGGGAGGGCTGACGTGACTTAAAGTTAGCAAAGTTTGCAATTTGGTCGTAGTCCTGGAGGTGAAATATCCATTTTTATGGGAAGTGAGATGTTATCTTTGAAGGGCTTCATTACACTTGAATGTGAACTTCCTCTGCGGCGGAAGGCCTGTCCATAGACAGAGCAGGCAGTGCAAACTCAAGAGAAATAAGCACGTGATTATCCTGGAAGGAAATTATCATACAAGGTGAATAGTGGCCCTTGAGCACTTGGGTTTGCTGTGTTTCAGTGGATGTAACAAACAGAAGCACCCTCACATCCTGACGTCATCTCCTGTGCAACACACGGCTGCACTCAGAGCACCAGGACACTCCTTGCTACCCAGCCCTGACCCGGATGGGGATCCTGTGCTCAACTCAAGCAAAAAGGGAAATGCACATATCTGTTTGGCTTTTTTTAATTTTAATTGAAACAGTCTCTGCCCAGAAGCACTGTCAGAAACACACACAATCAACCGACTTGGAATTGGACCCAGTGATCCTCATGGGTCCTTTTCAACTTGGGATACTCTTAGATTCTATGATTCTAGGTGTGCAGAAGAACAGCCTTTGTGCAACCCAACCCACTTCAGGTACATTCCTCATATCTTCAAGAATATTCCTCCTCCAAGAAATGCTCTTCTTAACAAATGAATGATTATGGTTTTAGCTACAAGATAAAAAACCAAATCCATTCTAATTGAAAAGAGGTAAATGATTTTTTTTCTTAATGACTTTTTAGGAAGATGACTTTGGAAGAAGTTGGACAAATGGCCCATCTAAAATAGGACATGAAATAACTCACTAATTAACCCTATGCTATCAACATGGGCCAGTGAGATCTGCATAATGTCCCTCCGTATGTCTCCACAGGGTGTCAGTGTTTTTTCAAATTTGGGTCATTTCATGCTGGAATCAGACTGATGTCCTCAGCAGCTCAGTTTCAGGAGCCTGCTCCTCAGAGGGCAGCCTGTTTGTCCTGTGCTTCCTTTTTCCTCCCACAGCCAGTGTTAAAACACAAAGACCAGAAAGACGAAGTCATGATCTGGGGATGACTTGAGGGTTTCAGGGGCTTGAGAAGGGGCAAGACTCCAAATTTGCTAGTAGTTCGGTGGGTGGGATTCCTGTGGGGCAATATGTTTCAGCAGGGAATGCAAAGCTCCTTCCTCTGGTGCTAGGAGGCAAGCAGTGTGTCTTTGAATTAACTTGAGCTGCACACACTTGTCACTGTTTGCCCTCCCATCCCTATACCAGTTGCGCCAGTACTGTGCAGCTGCCTGGGCTGTTGTAAAGTGCGCTGCAGAAATGACCTTGGCTAAAAGTAACCTGGCACATAAAGGAGGTATGTTCAACACAGATTAATTACCCCATCTAATTCACCAACCAGCCACATAAGCGTTGTGGCAGCAGGGACGAGGTGCTGGCAACTCAGGTCAGCACTGCTGACGACAGTGGTGTTCCAACTAGAATCCAGCTCAAGCTCTGAGAGTAGAACAAGGTGGAAACCCAGATGTCCAAAAGTATCCGAGGGTCTGATTTCCCACAGAGCTCAAGTTTTCATGTTTCTCCTGCACGAGGAGCCAGTGTACTTTTACTTTCCATTACAAACCTCCCCTAAGCACCATGAGCAGCCAAGCCGGGAGGCTGAGAGCAGAGACCTGGACTCCCCAGGTCAGCATCACTTCCCCAGCTCAGCATCTCTCAGCTCATGAGGTTACAGTGAAGCAGAAGCTGGCCTGTGGACTGGGCTGAGTGGCTACTCAGTGGCCAGCCTTCCTTGCCATCGCCCATTTCAAGGACTTTTCTATAGGATGACCACCGCCTCTGCTAAATTGTGTGACTGCTTTTTCAAGCTGGAAGAGTTGGAATGCGATGGTGGCAGATGATGTAATGGGATAAGGATAGTAACCCAATGGAAGGCCAGGCTCTGGGGCTCTGCCAGCTGCTTCCAGAGAGAGAAGAGCTTCCACAGACAACTCTCAAGGGGAAAGCGAGGATGATCATGTGCTCCAAAGAAAAGCATCTTCACCAAGCCTCTATACTATGGGTTCAATCTGGGCAAGCCAAGACAGCAGGTTCTTTCTCCTTCTTTCTCCTTCCCTTCCTGCAGCAGGCAGGCCACCAGCCTCACAGCCAGCCCCGCTCTTGTTTGAAGCTCCCCGGTGGTCTGCAGAACATTAAAATTTCTGGAACGGCTGCACTGAGCGATGGTAGAGAAGGGGTATTGACTGGGACCACTGTAGCTATTTCTTAGTCTTTAAAAGAGAACCATCACGGCAGCTATTTAGCACGGCTTTGAAAATTCAAATATTGACAGAAGGAAGTTTTCCGGAGGACGCCAGCAGCGTTTGCAGCAACCCCAGCAGCAGAAACACACTGCAGTGTCAGATGTGGGCTGCAGCACAGACCAAACCCACAAGCTCCATGCCGGCAGAACTACAGCTGAGCACCAACACCACTGCACCTTTCTGTTTGACTGCGCTGGAGAAAGGGGTGGTGAGGGTAGGAGAATGGAAGGGAAAGACTAAAATGCCCTGAGGAACTACAATTGCATTTGCCAAACGCTGCATTTTACTGGGAAAGGGAGAGAGTGACTTCACTTTTTACCTCGCTTTCCCCACTTCCCTTGCCCCATACAGACAGATGTGGCTTTGCAAGAAAATTAATTACAGATGGAGGCTAAAGAAAGGGGAAAAACACCCTCCACCGCAAGGCTTTTTCCTCTGCAGACTGGAGGATGGATGGGGCGGCCTGGGAAAACTGGCAGATGGAAAACCCATTACAGATGTGAGGTTTGGAGAATAAGGCTGAGGGACAATTTGAGAGCTGTAAATTTTAATTTTGGGGGTATAAATGCATTGCTTAGCAACAAGAAACAAATAGGAAGCAAGAAGCCTCAGGAGAGAAATGCTTAATATTTTAGAATCCCTATTTGAGGTGAAGACTGCATTACCAGAGACCTGAGGAGCTGCTATTCTCAACAGCTAACCGAGTGGAGTCAAGAGAGAAAGAAAACACGGGCTTCAATCTCATTTCCACACAGAAGTGAATTTAACTTACTTTGGGAAAGGAAAGCAGCATTGTTTGTTCCCATCCTTGTTGTGTGCAGCACATACCTGCCCAGCTCTGACATGAGGTCATCTTTAAGCACGTTGCTTCCAAGGAAAGACTTCTCACAACGCATCCAGGGCTTTGCAGGGAGGCTGCTTTACAGGGCTGTGCAATCATTGCTACCATATGTCTGACCCTCACTACACGGTCTAATGCCTCTTTATGCTGCTGCATAAATCTTCACCTAGAATTCCTGACATCTCAAAGGATGGTGGGGGCCTCCATCCCCAAGGAGAGGAGGAGAAGGGTGAAAAAGAACAGATCACCTGGAAGCAAACACTGAATGATCTACTCTGTTTCTTTACCGTGAAAAGATGAGGACAAAGAGGAAGGGAAAAAGACATCGCCAGCTCTGGAGGTCAAATGTTACTGCTTTTGTCTTTTTTTGTTGTTAATCCACTGATACTCCATAAACACGAACACGAGTAAAGCACAAAGCTTCCAAATGAGCCCACGACCAAAGCTTTAGCTCTGCAGCAAAAAGGGAACTCTCTAAGGATTAAAAAAAAAAATGCATAAGAAACCAAAACTCTCCTAAAAAAGTTATTTTTCTTTTAAGAGCCTGAAATAAAAAATTGTTGTTCAAGGACATGCACGCATACATTTATACTCAAAGAAGTAACCAAATGATCAGAGCCAACATCAGGCAGTTCTTTGCCTCATTGCAGAGCACTACCCATAGCATACCTTGGGGCTGTGCTAACTTGGTAGGAGCACGCTCTGATCCCCTCCTGTGCTGCTGGGCGTGACATCACTGTGGCTTTCATGAGGGAGGTCTGTACTGATGGAGATCTGAAATAAGCCAGACGTTCCCATTCAGTTTTGTTGCTCCAGCTAAATGGGAAAACTCCAGTTCTGGGGGGAAAAAACAGTCTGCAAACCCAACCAAACAAGAACTCTTGAAATAACCAAATCCCAAAGGCCTGCAAGAGTTAAAAATCAGGAGGAAAATTTATTGGTAGCTTAGTACTTCAGGCCAATGAACACAGCTGTCTGGATGCACATGTTACCTTCAAAATTAATGAAAAATGAGAAGCACAATGGACACTTCTTGTTCAACGGTCAGAAATCCAGACAGCAAACAGCACTTGGAGAGAAGGCACTCTGACATAGGACAAAGTAGCTCATTACTCACAGTTTGCCTCATTTGGAGGGCTGGAAGAGTTCTCTAATTACCTAGAAAGGGAAGACAAAGAACCCAATATCAAATACAGCTACAAACTGTGCCTAGAAATGCATTCAGTTGCCATCTTTGGTACGCTAACGAAGCCAGCTCAGAGCTTAAAAAATAGAACCACAAAAAAACCCACAAAACCTGAGACATTTGGTTACCAATTATTCTTTGCTTAAAGACAAGACAGAGCAAGGCCTGGAAGGCTCCTCGGGTCACTGTGTCCCACTCCTATTGCCAACCTGGAATCAAAATTCTTCATATGAGTGCACTGTGTTTCCATTTGGAAAAGGTGACAGACAACATGAGAACAGCAACTGTGAATAGCTACTGCCACAAACACCAACAGATTTTGAAGATGTTAAAAATGTACAGGCCAAAGCTGCCTTTAAAGATGAGAGAAATAAGTACTTCTGTATGGATCCTCAGTGTTTTTCTAGGCAGCACCACATCAGCTGAAACAACTCGATGCAAATAGAACCGACAGGATTCAAAGAAGCAGCTCCAGCTATGGTTAAACTTCAAGCATTAAGGGATGCTCAGACTGCCATTTTGCAGCACGCTGCAGTGATGGGCTACACCAGAAAGCAGCATCTGCTGCAGAATATCTGAGCACCTGCCCCAAAGCCAGCACTAAGCCATTCCTGGAAGACAGACTTTTGGGAAACAGATTGATGCTTGTCCAAAAGAGTCATGTAACAAAAGCTTGTCTAGGAAAGACTTCAGAAGGATAATTTTAGCTTGGTTTGGAATGGAAGGAGAGGCTTACAGCAGAAACTTAGTGTGCTGAAGGTACACGAGGCTTCAGAGAACATAAGGGATTTGTGTCTTTTATGTTCTCCATCCCCACTCTTTTTTGAGTGGGTGGGAAAGGGTACATGCACATTTTTTGAAGGGCACTGCTGGTGTTCTTTGTTTCCCACTTTAAAAGTGAGGGCTGGATTTGTTATAGCAATAATACTATGGAAAGACTAGCTGGCACAGAAAGCCGAAAGGGTAAGGAGACGTGCGCATCCACTGACTTCCCCACAGGACATCCAGACAGCTTCTTTCCTTCCTACCTGAACTCCTTCCAGCAGAACTATTGATAGAGACTTCTTCCCTCCACTGTACTGTACGAATCACAGAATGGCCTGAGTTGAAAAGGACCACAATGATCATCTAGTTCCAAACCCCCTGTCATGTGCAGGGTTACCAACCACCAGACCAGGCTGCTCAGAGCCACATCCAGCCTGGCCCTGAAAGCCTGCAGGGATGGGGCATCCACAGCCTCCTTGGGCAAGGAACTTGGTTTTTTTAATTATTATTTTTTTGCTTAGCAAACCAAAGGGTCAGCTTTCCAATTCCTGAATTAATAAATCATGCATTTATCTCATTTAAAACACAGTGAATTGGAGGAGCACAAAACTCCTCCTCTGTTGCAAAAAACACTTGGCCCACCAACACCAGAAGATGAGCTTAATAAAAAGGCCCTCGCAGCTTCCAGTGTTTTTCCTACAGTCAGTTAGAAGCAGCTGACAAGATGATAAACATGAGCCTGAAACCAAGGGCCCCATCCAAGCACAGACTCCCTGCTGCTGCTCATGCTAATAGCCTGACCTGGAGGTAATGTCAGCAGGAGCACTGTACAGAGCTCCCTCAGATAGCCTGGATTTCCAGGGTGGAAGAGGCAGGAAAACTTAAAGCTGTGTGGGAGTGTAAGATCCTAACATAAAAAAGCCAAAAAGCTCCATCATTTCAGCATTGCCAGAATTTATGTGTCTTCACTGTACAATTCAAGGATGCAAAATAGAACACAAAACACTTCTCATTCCAGCTTTGCCAGATGCTTTGCCTTCTGATGAAGCCTCTTTCCCCCCAGCGTTTCCCTCACAAAAGCAGAATGACGTCCCTGCAGCAGCAGTGCCATGGAGCCTGCCTTGTGCTTTTTTTTTAGCTTTGGAACAGAAGGGCATACAGAGGCATAGAGAGGAATGAGCCTTATTTTGTTGGATTCCTTCCTGTACGAAGGTAGGAAGTCCTACCAAACCCCATGCCAAAGTCATTTCTCTGGCCAACGAAGCAACACAGGTCACTTGACCCAGGGTGTTAACAAAGGAAAAAGCCCTCAGAACTTATCCACATTCCTGAGTGAAAACAGGCTGCTAAAAACTGCACTCGAATTCAAGAGCATTATAGTGTGGAAACTCAAATAGCATCAGATATTCCACTGGAAAACAGAAGGAGAATCTTCTCCAAAGTGCAAGACGGCACTGCTGCTCTTGGAGAGCAAAGGGGAGTGAGCAGCCAAGGGGCCGGCCAGGCTTCCCTGCCAAACAAGTACGACTTCTGGTGCTGCTGAAACTGCCACTGCTGCTGTCACCCTGCATTTGATACGCACTTCAAGCAGAGGAGAGAGATCTGGGGCAGGAGAGATGACATGGGAAAGGGAGTGAGCAGAGATAGGGAAAGGGGCTGCTCTGTTCCCCAGGCTCTGCCTACCCCTGTCCTTGTGAAAAGGCTCCTTCAGCCAGACATATCTGTCAGCCGCCAATCTGCCTTGCAAGATCGTGATGCTCTTTGATTTTATTCATTCCTGCTGGAGGTTTTGCTTAAATATAAACAGCGCAGCATTTCAGCAGAAATTAAAAAAATACAAGTGAAAAAAAAAAAAAAAAAGAAATAAGAAATTCCCCAAACCTCCAGGCACATTTTAAAGCACATTAAAAAAGACACAACAGTTAACAGCTTCATACATACCACAGCTGCAGTGATTTGGAGCAAAAGTAAGGCACGCTGAATGTGTTAGTGTTTTGTTTTAAAATATGGCTATAGGCTTCACATTCAGGCAAGGGCCCTCCACGTCACCGAGGTCTCCCTTTGCAGGCCAAGTCCTCTGCTAACTTTGCAGACATTTTCAGTCCAGCCTTTGCCAGCTTCACCCATTCTCCCGGGCTCTCTGCTCTCCTCCCTTGCCCTCACAGCCTCAGGGTTCACCTGGTGAGGCAGAAGAGAAATGAAGACATCACTTCCACGTGCTCTGTCCAGGAGCAAGGTGGCTGCTGCCCCTTCTTTGGCTGTGAAAAACAAAGAATATTAAAAGCCAACAATGTTTCCAGAGGAGCTGCCTTCTCTCCGTCTCCCAGAACTCACAGTCACTTCCCTGGTGGAGAGGGAGAAATTCAGTGATTGCCATTCTTCCCATCATCATTTTGACTCCTCTGTCTGCTTCATGTGCCCAGCTGCTGGACTCCAGCACAGCAGAGGCTATTGTGAGGTCCCCAGGGCTCTGGGAACACAGGCATTAAGATTTACAACCAGTAGGCGAAGAACAACTCAAGAGGTGCTTTATTGCTTGTGATGAGGGACTGTACGAAAGAAGCCACAGGGTACTTTTTCATTTGGTGGTGTTTCTTTAGTTCTTGGCAGCAGTCTTTGGTTATTGCTCTATTTTTCTTTCCCCTCCCACTCATCTTTCATCTCACAGCTTCTGATGCTGACTTAATTGCGACGCACTGAATGTTGGAAAGCTACCCTCACAAACGCTAAGCAAGGCAGCAGCTAAAACTCCTGATACTATCCTAGCACTTTATCCCAAGCGTGCAAACAAAACATAATCCTAGTCCCAAACTTCAGGGCTCCCAGCAACCCAGAACCAAGAGCTCTCAGCTCAGTAGCACCTCGTTTTGGTCCTGCCATGCCAGCACAAGGCCTGCATATAGACTAAACAGGAACCAAAGACGGAGCCCTTCGGTTGACCAACACACAACTGGCAACCCCACCCTTCTGTAAGATGAGGAAGATCATAACATTTTAAGTCAATGTTACTTTTTTTTTTTTTTTTTTAACATAAGCTAGAAGTTTTCCTGTTCAGATATTCATATTTCTACTGAATTCTATTTCTGTTCTTTTGAGGTCTTATCTGGAATATTGTGTTCGGTCCTAGGGCATCCAGTGTAAGAAGGGTATGGACCTGTTGGACTGGGTCCAGAGAAGGGCCACGAAGATGCTCAGAGGGCTGGAGCACCTCTCCTATGGAGAAAGGTTGAGGGAGTTGAGCTTGTTCAAGTTTGGCTCTGGGGAGACCTCACTGCAGCCTTGCAGTACCTAAAGGGGCTCACAGGAAAGCTGAGGAGGGACTTTTTACAGGGGCAGGTATGGATAAGACAAAGGTTAATGGCCTTAAGATGGTAGATTTAGATTAGATATAAGGGATAAACTCTTTACTATAGGGGCGGTGAGGCCCTGGCATTGCCCAGAGAAACCATGGGTGCCCCATCACAGGAGGTGCTTGAGGCCAGGCTGGACGGAGCTTTGGGCAGTCTGATCTGGGCAAACCTACTGATGGTGGGGGGACTGGAACTGGGCGTGCTTTAAGGTCCTTCCAACCCAAACCACTGATGTGATTCTACAATTGTGTTTCAAGAAGGGTTTACTGCCTTTGTCTCCACAGCCCTCTCTACCTACCAGTAACAGCAGCAGAAGGCTCTGATGGCTCTTTCACACAGACTTTGACATCCTTGTTTGAAGCGAGGCCAAAGGATGAACAGCTTTTTCTTTTGTAAGCACCAGGCTTTAACAATACATTCCAATATGTGATTAACACAAAGTAACGTCTTGGTTTCTTGATTCTTCTGATGTGAAAGATGATCAACACCACGTGGAGGGTATACACATACACTGTACACTTATGCTTTCAGCATTTCTCAAGTGCTGTCCACAAAGAAAGCACAGGCACACGTACTCTTTGAAAGACAAAGCAATTTGCCAGTGTAAGAAATACAAGCAAATACCTTCTGACATTCATCTACAGTGTGTGTGAATAAAGGAACCAAAACCAGGGCAGTTGTATTGTATAGTGCCACTAATGTGCTGCTAGTCCATCCTTTGCTGACAAGTAACTTAAAGAAAACTGAAGAGAGATGGTGTGTGCTCTTCAACCTATGCTGCAGAATTCAGAAGCAAATAAAATTCTATCAGTCTTCTCAAGCTCGGGTACGCAGATGTGATACTTTCTGCAACACTATTTTAAGTGGGACCCAGGTGTTGTAAATCACTCTGTAATGCTCATTTAATGGTCTCCGTCAGCATTCCACGCAGTGCACAGGGGCAGAGCAGCAGAGCACTCACCCTTTGCACAGATGGTGCAGATGGCACATATGACCCTGGTAACTCAGCACAGTTCAGGCAGTGGATTTCTTTGTAACAGACTTCGAGGCTCATGTCTATGAAATGAACCCACCTTCTGAACTGACGATGACCACAACCATTGCTCCTGCTTTTAAATTTAAAAATAAAAGTTGTAAATCCCATCTCCAGCAAGAATATCTTATATATGAAAACTCTTATTCAGCTTTTCTGGAGATTACACTACTTAGAGGGACTGTCCAACTCCGTACATGAGCTGTAAGTGACCAATTAAGCCCAAGGAAGCATTCGCCTTGTTTGTCTGGTCCCACCATTACTTCTGTATTTTCTCCTATTTTGTTTTGCACTGCCTTCTCTAGGCCTTGCAATCATATTAACCAGTTACTACGATCCTTTCTATTACCAAATTGCTTAAAAGAAATGCCTGTACTTTTAGGCAGTAAAACACTGAAAACTCTAAAGAACAGAAAACTGGAGTCCAGTGTAAATCACGACTGCATGGCACTGATAATAAACCAACCTTATTCAGGCCAGATAAAGCAGCAAATCCTCATGTAACACACCAAATAATTTATCCTTAGCCAGAACGACACTTAGTCTGAAATTCAAACAGCCGTCTTTGTACGCACATGGAGGCTGCCAAGTCTCCATACTTGAATGATCTCATAGACTCTGGAAAAAAAAAAAAAAAAAAAAGAAACAAAACATTTTACCACGCTAGCTGAATAGACAGGGGCAAAGAAAGATCGACATTAAAGCATTTTAGAGGTTTGGGACTTCATGCAGATCTTCAGACTAACTTCAGGAAAAAAATATGAAAGCAAAGTTGGAGAAAAATAGGGGATCTAAGCAAAACCTCCTCTACATTTCCTTGCTTACAGTAATGCTGTCAATGAGGAACAATCTTCCCTAAATATCCATTTCTTTTCTCTACTGAACTCATACCAAGCACAGCTCATACTCGTTTCACAAACAAGGATAGGACGTGTAATGAAATACGACCTCTCTTAGAGAAGTTCAAGTGCAAGGGCAGTAACATTTTCCCCTGAAACATCACAAAAATGGATCAGTTTTCATCTGTTGTGACTTGCTTTCTTGCTGTCTGTAAGACGTTGCTCAGATAGAAGGGAAAGCAGAACAGAGGAGAAGGGACAGAGCAATGGGAGACAACGTGGATCCAGGCGAACAAGAGGACATTGATGGACACACTGCTACCTAGCAGAAAATCGTGTGCAGCCCAGTTGGCCGGTGCTTAGCACTGAGCACAGATAGTTACTGAGCTCAGCTTGGTGCCCAGCTGTGTACACTGGACCTGATCCTCTACTTGAGTGAATTCCTGCCGTTCAATCAGTCTATGAACGACGACAATTTTACCAGCTGGAGACTGGCTACCTTTCGGGTTTCTGAAAACACTGCGGTGCCTTTCAACATGCAGCTGCACACACGAGGCCAACTCCAGAAGAGCACACAAGCTGTGTCTTACCACGCTCGGATGGGACAAAGGCGAGCAGAAGTCGCAGGCTGAAATAGCGACTGATAGATTTGGATTTCTCCCTTGCCAGTTGCTGGGTTAGGATGGGCTGCATTTCCAAATGCGCTGCATACTCAAACTCCCAGTTGACAAGAGAGACTCAAGCGGTCCATTATACCACTGGAAATTATGTCCCTTGCAGCGTTAAGCCAGGCACCAAATATGCATAACCTATCTTAAAAAAAAACAGGCATAAGTCACTTGCTTCACCTCAGAACGAGTGCACAAACTGCACAACACAGGGAACGTTAAGATAACTTCTATTTTTTTGAAAGCCTTACAAACAGTTATCTACAGTTTAACAGCACAGTGAAATACAAGGAGTAATGAGGAGAGTAACACCAGCTGAAAGTTTGGAAACTCCATCTCAGCATCCCTCGCCCTCCTGCTTTTCTCCGTGGTGCTCCCGGGCAACAAGGGCATCTCTCAGCATGCACCAATGGGAAAGAAACAGTCTTGGTGCCACGTGTGGGGATTAGCCAGCATAGCTGGGTCCGCATGGACTGCAGCACCCTGCTGCACACCTGCAGGTAGTTCACACTGGAATCTCTCTCCCTGGTCCTCTCTGCATAAATCAAGCAGCAGGGAGACTCAGAAACATGACGAATACGTTGGCTAGAATATCTCCTGCTGTAAAGACACAGGGAGGAAGGGGGATACTAAACTAACCTTGCCTTGGATGGAAAAGCAGCTGGAATTTAATGTTCTTGGAAGCCAGCCCTGGCTGTTCAGACGCGGATCTGCCAGGGAAGTCCCCAGCGGAGGCATTGCTCATTCTCCTAAACTAAAATGTCAAGAGAAAACACTGGAAATCATTAAGCACTCTGTTCAGCATTTCTTGAGCCATCTCAGGCAGGGGGTGGGGAAAAAAGCCTCAGCCACAAACAACACAGAAACAAATTCTCAGTGTTAATACAAAACAGAGGGGAGAACATCAGAAATCCAAAGCAGGATTTCACTTAATCTTGTCCATCTGAAATGACATAATACCAAGCCAGCCTTGGACAAAAAAAAAAGAAGGAAGAAGTGGAAGTATGGAGCAGAAAGCAGAATGCACCTCTCCTCCCAGCACTTCTCCAGAGCAGTGCCTTCTGAATTATTGAGTGAAAGGCATAACTGGGAAAGCATTTTGGTACCATGCTATCAAAGCGCACACCATGGGACCCCCATCTTTCACAAGAAATATAAATGACCAAACAGTGTCCATTGATACAACTAAAAGCTCAGTGGCCATTTTTTTTTTTGCAAAAAACAGAGATAAATTCAGTAAGCTCACCTTGGTAGTTAACTGGTATCAGATTAAGTGGGCTGTCTCTGTCTGTTTGATAGCAGAAGTATTTGTACATCCTAACAAAATAAGGTTCTGTACTTTGTGAGCTGGGTAAGCTGGATGCTCAGTGCTGACGACTGCAATAAGTGCCAGAAACAATTTCTCTTCCTCTGTACTACTTGTAAAGTGTTTGGCAGTGTGTTTTGGATGAAGGCTGCATTGAAGGGGGGAGAGGAGAAAAAAAAAAAAAAAAAAAAAAAGATTTGAACATTGGAGAAGTGTTAAATAATAAGGAATCAACTGAGAAAGTGCTGTGCAGCAGCCAAACTTGATGTTTTAAGCTCAGATTAACAACATTTCTTGTGCTGGAAACCACAGCTAGAAGTATTTTCCCGCATGGTCTCACCATGGACCACATGCACATGCACAAAGCATTGAGTCCACTGGCAACAGAAATATGGGCTTCCTCTCCCTGAATACCTGGAGAGGTGTGTGAGGACTTCTTCTAGGACATGTGGAAGGGTACATTTGAAACAGGCAAAAAGAAGAGTGCCTCTCACCTGATGGAAAGCTCTCTAAAGATAGAGCACACGGCGTGCATGAACTGAGCAGCCCCTACTGAGCATCCAACAGAGCTGAAAGGATGAAGTGCAGAAAAGCAGACCTGGGTATCCTGGCACAGCTGTGCTGCTGCTTTGAGGCCAGGGGAGGCAAGAAGAGAAACAGAAGACTGAGATACAAGGGAGATTTCCCAAATTTGTGGCTAACACGTTCCATGGATATCACTTTAAAAAATTACATAAAAAAAAAATCAACAAAATTAGAAGCAGCCTCTGAGCACTGGGCTGAGACATCTCTTCCCAGAGGCTTTCAAGCAGAAAGAATCCACATTGATTCCAACAGTGCTGTGTGTTGGGTTTAAATGGACAGAATTAAAAAAAAACTGAAAATGAAAGGTTTTATCTTCCCACAAGCTGACTGGTATAGCAATTTTCATCTGAAGCAGATCACCAAGACAAATGCATTCTCAGGGATTTCCTGTCAAGAAGTCACTGTAACACAAACATTTTTACTGGGAGAAAAGAAAGCTTACTGGTGACATCAGCAGAACACTATTTCCATTTCAAATGGAGAGTGTGGCAACTTCAGGTTTAATGGAAATTAAAGCGTGCTGGCACTGTCAGCTCAGTGTTAAGCCACTTGAGAGGTTTGCCTAATTTTTAAAAAGTGATGCTCCTGAATGGGACGCACTGTCAGTGCTATTACAGATCCGACCCTGCTTTCCATGTGTGCTAATGGAACCCTTACGGTTCTCGATTCACATGACTTCAGTCTGCATTACCACAATAAATGTGTTATGACTTCAAATCCTAAGCCTGATCTTTTAGGAAAAAGTAAAAAAAAAAAATATTTTTCCATAGCTCATAAACAGCTATGTACCAAATGTCTGTTTACCAGCTCTGATCCACCTTCCAGTACAAACAAAGGAACCAGATTCCACCTTTGGAAAGGTGGCGTAAATTTGTGTTTTCTGAGTAGTTCAGACCCCTACAGTGTAAGATGAGGTAAGCAAAGGCTCAGAGTTCTTTGAAAGCTCAAATTATTTAATGTGCAGACATCTCAGCTTGAAAATTCACATCCTAAGAACTCGTACTGCTATAGAAGGCATAACATAAGAAAGATGTGGGCTACTCCATGAGCTCCCAGAAAGGGGCAGGGCTCAGTAAGAGTTCTAACCAGGCAATGCTTTCCCTTCAGTGCAATTGAACTCAATGCTTTCTACTTCTTACACACTAGAACTATTATGATATTTAAATTTAAAAAAAAAAACTTCTTGAAATTCACATTTCCTTCAATATTTAACAATCTCTGAGACTGTTCCTAAAAGACCACCGCACGAAAGAGACTTCCTACGTGGCTAAGTGTCATCTCTTGGGACTGCTCACCTATCCATAGCTTCTTTCATGACCTGATTCAGCCCCACAGAAAGCCCGAGGG
This sequence comes from Centrocercus urophasianus, assembly GCF_019232065.1. Taxonomy (NCBI): domain Eukaryota; kingdom Metazoa; phylum Chordata; class Aves; order Galliformes; family Phasianidae; genus Centrocercus; species Centrocercus urophasianus. Next base: position 4,138,244 of record NW_024884733.1, on the reverse strand, counting down.
CCTTGGTCCCCACACTTGCCTTGAGAAGCTCTGAGAGGAGATTCCTCTCTCCCTGCTGACATGGAACATCTTTTATTCACAGCCAGTTTATGCGCTGTCACAGTTCATGTGACAATCTTCTCTTACTTTGGATGCTGCTTTTCCATTTCTTGTGTTCTGGGATACGGATAAAGAGCTTCTTCAAGCTTTGCAATGTGGGGATAATACATTTTTTAAATACTAAAGAGAATTGGGAAATAAACGTAACAACAGTAACTTAGCCTTAATACATGAAGCACTGGGTGCCTCAGTAGCTCTTCAGAATGAACCACGAAAACTCATCCACAGTTACCAACATTCAGAGCAGCACTGACTTAATTCAATTTATTGCCGTGCCAGCAGGATATTTTTATTTTAATCTAACTGCCTGCTCCATTTCCATCCCAAATACTTGTCAGCGAAGGAACAAATAATTGGTTGATATCATCAGAGAATTCGATGTCACTATCTAAGTAGAAATGACAGGGAGAATAATATATTAAAGCCTAACTGAAGGACTCTTTGAGCCCAAGGTAAACCAATCTGATACCCCACAAAAGCCTCCTTTGGAAGCCGTTCATATGCACGCACAGCAGCAGGGAAAAACACGACTCTATGTGGTTGCTTATTTCCAGTACTGGAAAAGGACTTCAAGGACCAAAAGGAAACAAAGCACTGTTGTAGAAAACAAATGTATAAAGCCTTGCACGACTTCTGTTACCTCCTTTTACTCTTAAAAAACCTAACACAACGCCCTAGCATGAGGGTGAATTAAGAGGTTTGTGTTTCTCTTTTGCAGTTAGACCTAGTCAACCACTTTCTCCTTACCTCGTCTACTTGAAGGAATTATTTTACTCTTATTTTTCCAGCTCACTTTTACGCAAGCAGAACAGCAGGAGGAAAATACAACTTACCCCCTCCCTTCTGAGACTGGCAGGAGACTTGACAGGAGCAGCAGGCTATCTCACAGACCTCCTCCAAATGCATTATTAATCTTAGGTAAACCGCTTCTTGGGAACGTTAACTGACATGCTATTAGAAAACCTTCATCTTGCTTTGTACAAAGACCATTTTCTTACAGTGGTTGTAATATTATAAGCTTCCTTGAGCGAAAGAGATCATTTTGTCCACATGGAGCCCCCACTGAAATCCCTGGGGCTCCACTTCCACGTACACCCAGCATTGGCAGCACCAGAAATTAAATGGATTTAGCTTGCCCAACATTCTTCTTGGTCTGTCTGAAAGACACAGCCAGGCCCTGATGGCTTTACCTTCACACATCATCAGTGCTGGACCACATGATTTAATTGGGATAACGGATGTACTTTTACCAGAAACACTGGAGCAGATGTGCTCTGACAAAGTCCTCGCCTGATTACTTTATGCATTTATGACCCACTGGAAAGTACTGGATAAAATCTCAGCAGAGCTAGCTTAATCTCCAGCCTGGCACTACTATCACTGTTACACACCAACCACAATGCTTTTTTCTTCTCCATTATGCCTCAGTTTCTCCCTCTGTAGCAAAATGACAGTGTGATACCAATTCCTTCTGTAAGGCACTCAGACCTGCTGATGAACAGCCCGGTAAGGAGAGATACCTAACTCCTTGCTGAGACTAAGAACGGGGCAATAAGGCACCACCACTCCTGAGGAACAGCTTCCCCACCTTACAGCCATCATCAGGTCACTTTGTTTGGCAGTTCTCATACAGCCGGATGGAACTGGAAGAATAACAAGGAATAGGATTTAAGCAGGATGTTGTTAGTAAATATTTGTAAGATACCATAGTAGCGAGCATGATATGTCTCTGTGTAATGGCTAGCAGTTATTCTCAAATAACCAAATAGCTAATACCTTTATCCTCAAATAGTTTCCTTATTGCAGCACCTCACAAATTAAACACAAAGCTGGTTGCAATAACCTTTTGTTTAGGCATTACTTTGACTTCTAAAAAGAAAATTTTCTTCTTGAAAATAATAATATACAGATGTCTGTGACAAGACGTAAACTATGATTTAAGACCAAGCCTGGGGCAAATTTCACATTGGCTCTAAGCTTGTGTGTTCATGCCATGTTGGTTCTGCTCTTTATCATCTTACATGTGCAGCTTCAAACCCTTTATGAAAACCATTCTTTCTGAACAGAAAGCACCGCATCTCCCCCCCCTCTTTCTTTCCACTTCCCTCACTTCCCAACTTTGGGATTTGTAACAAGATAAGCATCACACAGTGATCTTCACGTACAACCTTGCCTCCAGTCGACAGTGAGAGTTCATCTACTGCTTTGGTGGCACACAGCACTGCAGGCAAGAGGCCCCAGGAGCAGATCATCCTTTCTCTGTAACTGTAGCGTTCAGACATTACTGGAAGCAAGACTCTAGATTGAATGAAAATAGAACAAGCTCTTATTTTCTGACATCAAAGACATTAAATACAAACAATGCCGCACGTACTGCTGAGCGTGGTCTCTCCAAGTACCTGATACCCTTCTGGGAAAAGCTGCTGTATTCTGCAACCTCTGACATCTCTAGAGCTACCTGTCCTCTTTCACCACACCAATACCAATTTCTGTAAAAGAAAATTTGCTTCCACAGTCAAACTGAAATGTCACAGGCTTTATAGGAACACTGAGTTCCCATAGACAGACTTCTGCGTGATGGATCCTCATAAATGAGCATGGCTAGAGCTTGAATGGATTACATCAAGAAAATTAAGAGCCTAGCAGGAAGATTTATGACAGCCCTTATTATGTTGTATGAGATGTAAACAATCAAGCTATATTGCTTTCAGAGCACAAGCCAATCATTAACTGGCAGAAGCCACTTAAATTGCCCAAAATTTACTCCACAGCAGCACAGGTATCAACGATAAGGCATGAGAGGAACAGCAGCACTGATACGATTACTGATGATAGATTTCAGTCCAGTGGGGCACTGATTGCTAAGGGGAGACTGACTTCAGTTTGGTGACTTCCTATAACAGTATTTTGGATATACAGCACAAGCCAAAGGTTCCTAAACGCTTGTCAACACCAAATAACCACAATCTAGCAATGCAACAGATCACAGTTATAAGCACCGCTTAGACAATCTCGTCTTGAATTAACCCTCCTTCCATGTTTATGCCCAGCGAAGTGCATGCTGCTACTTCAGCTCTGGGAAACTCAGGATTTGCTTCTGCTTTTCCCAGTACTATTGCATGATTGCTACTGAGCTGTTCACGGTACAGTAAATTTCACTCTAAGCCACTGCTTTGAGTGTGCTCCTGTGCAAGGCAATAGCTCCCTCTCCCCACATTTGCTTAGAACATTTCCACAGAGCTCTTCTCTTGTATTCTAAACCATTAAACAAGTTCTGCATGGTCATGGCACGAGCTGCATAAGCTAGAGGTTGCCCTTGGTTGCAAAATGCTCTTACAGTATCTTATACTATTTCTTTATACATCTATCTAAATGCTTAGCTATGTTATTTGACCTTACAACAGCTCAACTTATCCTTCCTCTGTAAAAGTAGTAAGATATTTTCCTGCCTTAAAAGAAAATGGAAGATATTAGCAGTTTGATGCTGGCTGTACTCTTGCATGAGATCTCTCTTCAGCATTAAAAAAGCTTGGGCTCCCTTTGTGTTTTGCTGTACAAGAAATAAAATTTGCAAAAATACTTTCATTTTTCCCTTTACAGATCACTTTTATGCAAAGCCCTTTTGAACCTTTCAAAACAAAAGCTTCACTCTTATATTCTGGAACATGTTATCTGGTTCCTAAGATACTCTATCATGTTACACATACCAAATAAAGACCTTCAGTAAAGGCGAGCTTTGCACAGCAGCAGCTAACAGCCTCTTGTACCAGGTCAGGGAAACAAGATGACTTTGGATCTTCAATTTGTTCCAATCAAACAAAAATTTGGGAACTGAGAGGCAAATACCAGGACAAAGATAAGCATTATGTTCATAAGCATGCACGTTTTGGTAATAATGCTCAATTTAAGTGAAAATAACATTACAACAAGGTAAAAGCATGGACTCAGTCTGCTGTATGCAATTTATTTGCTGTTACAAAAACAGGTCTTTCCACTGTTCAATCAAGGCACACAGTTCATGCCAGAACAATATCATCTGCTTACATCTGGATATCATCTGGTACCTAACATTCTCACTCACAAAATCTGAGATTAATACATAAAGATGATCTACTTTCAGCTCAGTTATTCCATGCCTCTGGCAGCACCTTGCTGTGGTTTGGTTCCTCCGCTTCTCTCAGACTCAAAGCCCTCTCCCTCCTTCCACCTGGGTTCCTTCACATGCAAAAAGGAAAAAAATAATTTGGAAGTAACAAAAGGGAAGAAAGAAGTCTACTTTAGCCCTGCTCCCTTTGTATGCACATTTGAAATAAATTGTTCCATTAAGGAGAAAGAGGAGAGGAGCCCAAGGCTCACAATCTGACAAGCAGCGACCACACTGAGGGCTGCAAGATCCCCTAGTACGGCTTAGGGGGAATAAAAAGGCAGAGCAAGTAGAGAAAACACCAACCAAAAAGCTAATGAAGTACAATTCCTTTCTGCTGTTCATTTGTTCTTCACTTTTATTCATCTTCCATATCCTTAAGTTAAAACCAATCTGCCTGAGATCTGTGTTCAGCGAGCTTAATTTATCCTACCTATAAATGGGAAAAAACTGATAAACTGCAATGGAAACAAAACCACACAATTTAACTGAATAATCCCTAAAACAAAAGCAGCACAAATCTCTTGAATGACCTGCATTTTCCTGCTAGCACCTGGGCTCTTTTGTACCAGCTGACAGTGGAATGTTTACTTGCCATATTCCAGAGGTTCACCAAGAAGAGTTCCACAAACTCCAGCTTATCTCAGCACCATTCCAAAAGACAGTCAAATTCCACACAGCAAAAAATGGTGGTCGCATCCACGCAGTTCTTTGCAAGAGAAATCAAAACTTCAGACACAGGCTGTCTTTTAAATCTTTTATTTCAGTAGGAAAGCTTTTTGAAACCTGTACTTCAATTCATTTAAACTAGCTTATGCAAACACACAGTTTTCACTCACACACACACACACACACAAAGTATTAAAAATGTTGAAGAAAAACAGGCTAGAGGGCAGCCAAACTGCACATCACTCCATGAGATCATAGTGCAATCGCTCCACCATTGCAGCGCCTCACGCCAGCAGGCAATATTACAAACGGCTGTGTTTACTGCATGACAACCTTGATCCCCTCTTTCCAGTGACGGTTGGTCCTTAGAGGTTTATTATAAAACATCAATGTGATTCCTGGTGCTTTTTACACTTGAGTACAGCAGTGCTTAAATGCATACATTCCTGTACACACAGAGCTAGAGGTGCCTGCAAGCAAGGCAACCTAGAACCCTTTCTTTCAATGTTTTATTTCATCAATTTATACTGCTTTTCTGTTTTACCTGCCAATGGCTTTGGAATGATGAGAGGTGTTCAAGAAACACATTTCAAGGTCAGAACTTACCCAAAGACAGAAAAATAACATGCTAAGCAAACACAAAAGGGAAATGGAATATTCACGATGCTTTAAGCAATTCAAGAGGATGATCAGGCTAACAACCAAAACCACATGACCAGCATCATCAGGAATTTCAGTTAATTACTTTTTTCTTAATAACGTAACCTCAAGACAACTTGTCAGCTCTTTTCTTCAATATGAGTAGCTAACCTAAATGATTTGTCTTTTCTCAACCATTCTGCCATCTCCAAAGATGTTTAGAAAGCCTAAGATAAAGCTTCATTCTATCCTTTCTTTTCCAACATCCATTAACACCACAGTAAAACTGCCATTGTTTTTAATCAAAGATGCAGGAAGACAAAAAAGTAACATTCAATTTCCTAAGAAGAAAATATTCTTTCATTTCCCCTTCTGATGCCTATAAAGCCTTGCTACTAACACAATCTGCAGCAGTTGTTTCAGTAATAGTTCTACCTCATGTTGGCACTAGAAGCATAATACACATAACTGAGCCTACGGACTATTATGAAAGAATCAGATGGATTTATTCAGCCTTCTCTTCCCACAAACATTTTTCTCCGTAGTTTTTATGTTGACAAAAAGCCTGTTAAAAAATAAATCCTCTCATAACTACACCCTTCAGTGTTGAAATCGAAAGAAATGGGACAGAGAAGCATGCTCATTTCTAAACACGTGAGCTCTTAAGCTCGTATGTTCCAGGCCATGACTCAGACAATCCTCTTCAGGTTTCCTTCTCCACTGCTACATCCATTCAGACACATACCAAATAAAAATAAATTAATTCTAAGGAAGTCTGAGCTACGTCTGGTAAAAGCCACACGAGCCCAAGCTACCAAATACTGATGCATTTCTCCTAAAGAGAGACCATTCAATGGCAGAAGAAATACTACAGCAACTCAAGCTACAGCTATTTTACACTGAAAGCAAGCTAAACTGCACCAAAGCAGCTAAATTCTTCTGCAGAAACAGTGACAGTAGGGAACGTCCCCTCCGTGACACTAAGGGCACAGCTCACGAGTCTGTGGCACTCTCAGCACTGAAGGAACAGGATCAGTATCCAAGTTAATTGTAAGGCACTGACAAAAGTCCTCCTTTAACACAAACACTCACCTCCTTTTCATACATAACAGATTAGCACAAGCATTTTAAAAAGAGAATGATCCCTACAAACAAGTTTTAGGTCCATTGATACAGCTTCTTCAATTAGAACTTTCCCAACCCCATCAGTTTCTCCACAAGCCATTTTTGGAAGAAAAATGAAAGAAAAAGGCCAATAGGTAAATAATAACAACACTTTTACAACGTGATGTTGTAGGCAGAACAGGCAATTAGCTGATGTGATTTAGTACCAGCAGTGGTGTCTTGATGTTTTAACATGCAGCACACTACTGCCAGCCATGGAAAAGTCTAATGACTTAGCATAAAAAAATCAAAAGTAGAAAACAAAGAAAAATGCCACTGACAGAGCCGTAAGAAATGACATCCCATGATTTACCTTGATTTGGATAAGATTTGCCTAAGTTAATCCAAAACCACAAGATGGATTTGCTGTCTATCCAAAGGGACCTAACCTCATAGAGTGCCTCAGCAGCACAAAAGGCTGCAATCTCTTCTGCTGGAACAGAAAGCATTTCCTTTTAACATCTGTTACATCTCACAGAAGAGGACTGTACTGTTGAAAAGGTAGAAACGCAACTAGAAGAGGCTGAGGCTGCACAAAAACCAAAACAAAACAAAAGAGATGAGATACTGAATTCTAGTGAGGAAAAGCTGGCTAATAAAATCCCGCTGCGTTCTTTTATGCTGTTTATTTTCTTACCACCAATAAGGATATTTCTATTAATGCTTTTCTGAGTAACAGTGCAAGCGCTTTGCAGTTCGAGTTCAGAGGAGGAAAGTCAATCAGCTGATTTCCCAAAAGAGACCCTGATCTCTCAAGCAACAGGCTGGAACAACAGGCTGTAATGGCATAACTGAGGGCTGCTCAGTGTGCAAGCTGCTGAGATGCAAAATGTCTGCTGTTAGCTTCCTTATCAGATCTTTCTCACAAAGAATATGATTTTAAAGGTAATTTAAAAAAGCTAACAATAAGATAATTTCAAAGCTGAGTGCTAAAGCTCATTAAGTATTTACATGCATTCATTTAGTGTTTGTAGTTTTAACATTCACAACTTGTACCTAAGTACTCCATGAATCTTAGCAGCTTGAGCAATATGCCTGTGCCACAAAATGCCTGCAAAATGAAATGCATGTCTGGGAAGAGCTCTATTTACTCAAATCATCAATGTTTTTCAAAACTGAATCTCCTTACTTGCTGTCAAAGAATACTGAAACAGAAGTCAGGTTTGAAAAAACTTGTAAGAATTAGCAAAGGAAGTTAGGAAGGGAAAAGTCAGCAGTAAGTAATAAAAAAAATCAGTACCAAGGGCATTGTAGGTTTCTACAGCACTGCACCAGTTTCACAAACCCGACGTTCCCCATTGTTCAATGTCCCCCAAGACTGTCAGTGTAGCTAACAAAGCAGTGAGTGCTCAGCAGGTGACTCACAGGTACACGGGAAGCCTGGCCACAGGGATCTACACTGAGTGCTTCTCATTCATATGCTTGCAATCAAGGAACTGTAAGGGATGCCTTTAGTTTCCAAATCAAAATACTGTGAAATTAAAGTGACAAATATTAGCTGAAGAGCTCCATCAGTCATTAACAAAATATAGAGAGCATTAGGAAACACACAAACTGTAAACTAACTGAAATAGTCTGGATAACAGTCTTACCTGAATAACAGGACCTCACTGCTGCTCCTTCTTTCTAAGCACTGATTTAAATGCACGTTTTTAACCTTTTTTTAAAGCATGAAGAAAAAAAGCAAAACCAAAAAACATTACTGTGTTCTTTACAGTGTATTTGACTCGTCCAAATCTTTCCAACGCTTAGCTGAAGATTTTCCCTCAGGGAACCAAACCACCACCTCTTCCTGAGCACCACGTATGTCAAAGTCTATAACATTTCAGTAGCTGTGTTGCCCTGTAAGACTACTTGAACAAACATGAGATCAACCATAGGAAAGTACTGAACTACTCACTGCAACAAGTGCCAATAATGCTGTCTGTGTTGTCATTAATCACTCCAATTATCCCAGCTACACATTTTAAGAAACTACTCCCACAATATTTCGTCTCTCCCACAGAAAATAGCATTATCTGAGGGAAGGAAACCAAAGACAGCAGGAGGCGTAAGGACAATTACAACTGGTAACAACAACTCATTAAACGATGATTTGTGCACTTTTTTCCCCACTATCCTCCTACCACAAAAGCCTAATTCAAAACAGCTGGAACAAACAAGAAAAACAATAATAAATGACACCTTCAGACCTGGCTCTGTCTTCAGTAAAGCTGTGTGATGTCAGGCTGTGGCTCCCAGATGCATGTTTCCTTTTGCTGACAGAAGAGCAGACACAGTTATGCTGCAATGACTCTATAAGAGCTTATTTAAAAATTCAAAATCCACGGGCTGTTATCCACAGTGTTTAAAAAAGGACACACACTGCTAAAAAAAAAAACCAAAACCATCTAGCTGCTGAGAAGAAAACACACATTAAATAATTTTTAAAATGAAAAAGCAAAACTGATGTTGTGCAAAGTCTACTACAGTAACACTGCTGGCTACAAAGATGCCGTCTTCACTATACACCCAACATGGGTTAACTTGGCTGATGTGTGAATTGAAAAGGGATTCAGCACAAGCAACCCCTTTTCACAATACATGACTTCAGGATCAGAACAGACTGTTCATTCCCCAAAGCAGAAAAAAAAAATTGCAGAGGGACACAAATTCCCACACTGCTTGCGGCGCAACTCTGACAGAAATATCCTTCCACTGTTTTCTTTCTACCAAGTGCCAATTCACAAGAACAATTTTTGGAAACACAATCCAGCCTATTGCCATTTAACTCCACATTACCAAGTGTGCGGGTTTTTCGTTTGTTTTTAACTGTGAGACTGGATTCTCCTTCTCTATTTTTTTCCCTCCTAGCATTCAGCAATTAATCATTTCCGTTAAGAGATTAATTTAACTCTGGGGAGAATGAAATGTGACTTCATAGGCTTCTACTCTGATGCAAGAAACAAACTGTACATTTTCAAAATAATCACTACTAGTAGAAAACTTTATTACACAGTCAGAGAACTCTGCCACAAACTGGTAGGTAGTTTGTTTCTCTTTAAAAAGGAGTATTCACGGTGGAATCTGCAAGCTTATTTATGGCCACTAAACCACAACGTCAATGAAACATTTACTATTTTTCCACAGACTTCAAAGTTCTGATATCTTAGAGTCATATTTTGGATAATGTTTACTTGCTTTACAAAGACCATGTTTTGGAAGGTTAAATGAAGACTAATCATCCAGGAAATGTTATCTAGGTGATGTCAAGGAAACCCAAACAACGCAAGAATCAAAGTTTTTATGCATAAAACACATGTATAAAGCATGTTTCCCTTTTTACAATCACATTATTTTTCGAAGTAATTTCAGTGACCAAGAATTATTCCTGTCAAGGATATAAGTTTGACAGTCCCATACCTTTTTTCTCTTTGTATTATCCCACCTAATAAATTACTTGTCCAACCATCAAAAGAGCTTCTGTACGTAAGGTCTACTTTAGGCTACATTGTCAATACCACACAATGTCATATTTTGACCAAGACAGATAGTAAAATCAATTATTGCCAAATGAGATCATGAAAGCTTGAGATTGTGCCTCTATCATTTTAAAATATAGACTGTAAGTGATATTATGAAACACCATACACTGACAGTGGTCCCTAGCTGATTAACAGACACCCGGAGAAGTAAAACGTCTCCAAGAACTGTACCAAGATGTTGGGTTGTTGGTTTTTTTTTTTGTCATTCAACCTTCATCTGCAGGAGACAGAGGTGTAGGAACAAATGGGAAGAAAACACTCAGTTCTGAGCCAAGAGGGCTTTCAGTTTTGTCTTTCACACGCACCCCAAGCACCCGGAACATGTGAACTATGCTCTAACCAGGAATTAGGTAACAGCGCACCAAAAGCATTCTTAGTGTGTCAGTGCCCGCTCACAGGGAATGTGGCTCCCATACAGTACTACAGTTTGCAAGCTTAATGCTACTTCAAACTTGCATTTGTTATGTTTCATATACTTGCAGGTCTGAGAGAATTAACATTGCTCCAGGCTCAGTGTGCCTGGGACAAACTTCCATTGAGAACTCCTGGTACAGTCCAAACAACATCATCTCTAGAGTGTGCAGCACCTCTTTTACCCAGTTCATACATAGTTTTTGATACAACTCTTAAATACCAGTTTACTTGCTTTCTTAAGAATACCTAAAAAGGTGAGTTATTTTCAAAATTAGTACAAAGTTAAAAGAAACTCAAACAAGCTACAATCTATTTAACTCAAGCACAGCACCGCCAGAAGTTTCACACACACTATTTGGTGTTTCATTGTTGTTTTTCCTTTCACTCTTTAAGGCAGTGGTTTCCACAGGTCAGTTCAGAGGATATAACAAAGCATGGTCCATGGCAATTCATGTTGCAATTCCATTTTTCATTCGGGGGACCCTAATCCCCAGCCATTACTTGTTTTGTTCAGGGCTCCAGAGTTCAGGAGATCGGCCTGACAGGCTCCCTTCTGGCACAGAATGCAGCTGGCACATTTTCTGTCAGGACCTCATTCTCATTTATGAGATGGTTCAAATTGTTCTTTTTTTTTTCCTGTTGTGTTTTGAATTAGCCTGCTATTCAAAGGTCATCAAGTTGGCAGGAACCTGAAAACAAAAATACAAATAGCCGATGTTACTTAGGTAGCAGCTGCTTACATCCTAATGTTTCACAAACCTTCAACCTGTTCAAATACACATCCCAATGCTCATTCTCTCAAAAAAAAAAAAAAAGGGGGGGTGGGGAGGAGAAAGCTGGGAATGCAACCATCATTAATACAGTCAGTACAAAACACTAGAAGCATACTTACAGCTGTAGAAAATGCAGGAATCACAAAAATACTAAACCACTGAACTGTTTATAACTTTCTCACATGGCCTTAGATCTTATTAACACTGATGAAATTTAAGATTTTGAGTTGTTGACAAAACAACTTTAACATGATAAATCTCAGGACTGAGCTACACAAGCAGAACCTTCTCACTTGAGTCCCACGAGCTAGGAAATACTTGGCACAGGTCAGTGACTGATGTAGGCCCTCCAGCATTTTTAGGGCTAATTTACAAACACAAGGCATAAACACTTGGCTGGTCTTTTCCCACAGGAAGCCTGAACGTGTGATGCAGCCATCACTCCCTTTCAGGAATATTAAAGGTAGCCTGCATTACACAGCTTAAGCCCCCAATTTCTCCTGATCGGGAATTTGCCTGAAAGCAATAAATGCTGTTTACTCAGGGCACTAAAGAGCCACTGCATTCCCGATGACTGTCAATAAATGCACAGTCTGGTCAGGTTTGAAGCAGATTATTTCTTGCATTGCATTTACCTGCAGAAGCAGGAATGATAACTGAGTTAAAACTACACCATTAAAAATTATTACATACAATTAAAAATCATATACAATAAAATAGTTCCCAATATTCTTCAATTTGGTAGATGTCCACGCTCTTGTCTTACACAGCCATACCCTCAATAAGAAAAGATCTGTTTTAAATAGATCTGTAAGGCTCCTCTCTAGGAAAAGCACAGCTCAGGGGTAAAATCAAGATCAAGAGAAATAATTTAAAGGATTTTTTTTTTTTCCAAAAGGTTTTTTGAACACTAAGTTTTTGCTTATTAACCAATCTTTATTGCCTAGTGCTTGCAGGAAGATCAGCTTCTTCTGTGGGAGACTCATTACGAGTAGCTAATGCTGCAAGAATGCTTGCTGTACAACCGCATACAGACATACCAGAAAACAAAGTATGCAACATATAACAGTAACTGAGGCTGTTGGTCTTTTAGAGCTACTTTTGTTTTTTTTTTTTTTTTTTTTTTCCCCATGACTCTTGTCTTTTTTCGCCCCCCTTTTAAAACCTCCATCATGTTCTCCCCAGGCCCCAAAGGCCCCAAGTCTTGCCACTTTTGTATAAGCCATGAGCAGAATGCTTTAGACGAGTTTGCATTGAATAGAATTGTTAAGCCTTACTGAATAAAAGTTGTCACCAGCAGGCAGTTTTGGAGCCTGTCTGGCAGTCACCACACTCTTGCAAACTGCTTGCCACTACTGGCTACTATTTCCACCTTCTCCAGCCAGGAACACAATTTTCACTCCTTTGCACTGTCTCAGACATTTCTGCAGCCCTCCTTATTCCTTAGACTTGTGTCAGAGCCGAACAAGAATACACAGAAGGATTTGGAAAGGTCTTTAGCTCCCCCTTATTCTTAAGCGTAGCCATGTAGAAGCAGAAAAGTTCAGCAGTGCTTCAGGAACCCAACAGAAAGAAAGGAATTTGAAGAAAAGAGCGTTAACTTAAAGATGTACTTATGCTGATGAAAAAGTCACTATCAATATATATGTGAACAGAATTTAACAGGGCTTGAAGAGTAGTCCTTTCTTCTTTTTTGATTCAAAGAGAATTCAATTTTTGTTTCCAAAGTCTTTTAAATATACTCAGAACATAAATAATTTTTATGTTTTAGTAATACACACAGCATAACTATGGGACTGCCATCTGTAAACGGGCAGTGACAAACATACTGTGTCGGAGACTGAGATTTGTCAGTATTTCTTCCATTTCCCAACTTTCCAAATTGCTCTATGGTAGCCTCAAGACTTTTCTTCATCACAACAGAAGCTCTGAGGATTCATTTTCAAGGAGACAAACACAAAAGCTAAGCCAAGTCAATAAGCAGGTGAAATCAATGTCCAGACCGGTCCGAGAAGATTGCTGTTCATGTGAAGCAATCAATTACAGCTTGGCCCTTTGGAAGCTCAGTCAGATCTGAGCTTTTAACAGCTGTTATTTCTTTGTCAGCATCTTGTTCTCACCTGTTGTCTGTTGCTTTGGCAGGCAGCACTCAGGTGTTTAAACCAGAGCATCGCATTCATTCTATTTCCAGCTTGAAATTTGTATGAATTTCCTAAGAGAGAAAGATAAGGGGAAAAAAAAAAAACTTAGGAAACACAACAAATACTGCATTTGAATCTCGTTTACAGTCAAAGAACTAAATTTGAATGCTATGAAAACATGTAATAGCAAAAGGTTCTTGCAACTTTACACCTTGACTGCCATACATGGAGCAGCTTAAACAATTGTTTGATGTAGTGCAAGAAGTCATAGCTTGTCTGTCTTCCTTGTGCACACTGTACATTTCAACTAACACCAGTGTCAGCCAGAAAAACAACAAAACGTTTCTCAGAATTATGTAACAAAGACACATTTTTGTTCAGTGCCATTATTTCAACTTGGTATATCATCACATTATTTTCATTAAGCGCAGGACAGCGCAGAAATGCGCTCCAGAAAGCTTCATTTAATAATCTTTGAAAATTACTCCCAAATACATTGAGATGATAGACTATTATTTTCAGTATCTCATGTCAGACAGTGCTTACCTGAATTCAGAAAGGCCAAATATTACAAAAGCTTTTCACATTGCTGTTGCTGAGTTTAAGCTGATAACCTTAAACTAGAACGGACACTCAGAAATAAAATGTACTCAGACTGAAGGTAAATAAAATGAGGAATGTCAAACTCCTTTATCACAACTGCTTGTAATAATGCTCCTTTGAGCACAGTTATAGAAAAATAACATTTTATTCAGTTTAAACTGAAACCAGGGCACTCACACTACGATGGAATAAAGGATTTTTTTTTTCCCTTTTTTTCCCCCCCCTCTGGCTTCTCAGTGCAAAATAGTGAATTTTACTGTTTTTCCTGGCAATGGCACTGCATTTGAATAGCTGTTTTGTTTTGTGGTTTGTTTTTCATTTGGAGGGGAGAGGGGCCTGGTCAAGCATCTGGTGTTAGTGGAATAGCAAACTCTTTTCATAGCTACTTACATTTTCATGGATGTGAAAATGTCTCTGAAAAACTAAACTAAATGCAGTTTGAAAGAATGAAGATGAATACTTAAAAACACAAGTTGTTACTTTGGACACTACTTAGAACACAATGAAGACTAAGGTACACAGGTGAACCTCAGCAAAATTGGCGTTTGTTCTTGGAACCACTGTGCTCGTGGTGTGAGTGCTGCCTACCTTTCTCAGAATCTGTCAATAAGAAGAGATCTGGATGTTCAGGGTCGTCTGCCATCATCACCATCCAGCCCACGACTGACACATTCTTGCTCGGGGTGGATTTGAACTGAAAATACAAGCAGAGATGTAAAGTAGCATAAAGCCTTAGCCAGACTGACCAACTGCGTAGAACAAGCATTCAGAAGAACACTTCCTCTCAGTGTCACTGTTGAAGACAAAAGACTATCATTAGAGGAAGCCCAGCACTTTAAATAAATTTAATTTTACATGGAATTCATGAAAACAGAACTTACCACAGCAAACTAAATTCAAAGGATATTTTAAGGAACATCACAATCCATCAAACCAGGCACCCAATATCTAAACCACACTGTATGAATACCACAGCATTCCTCACCGTCTTTCTGCTTGTGTGTGAATATACCATCATTAAAAAATGCACTAAAAATGCAAAGTTAATCCCCTCCACTGTTAATAAAGAAAAATGTAACTACTCAGTGCCACAACTACTCAAAGTGAGCACGTATATTCCAGTAAATAAGTCATTTTTATAGACAAGATATCCAGAATGATGGGGTTTTCTTGCCTAAGTTATCACCCAAACATTGACATAGTTTGTACCTCCCTATTTAAGCACGACAACTGTCTCTCCTACGCTACTCCCTTTCTTTACAACTTCTTTATTCTGCTCTCCTTTTCACCCAACTGGGCAATATTATTTTCTACTTCTCAGTTCCAGGCAACCTGCCCATTAAATCCCACCTTGGCCATTTTCAGCTTCTTTCTTCCTGGTCTTCTTGTTATTAGTAGACCCTCACAATTCACTTCCCATGGCTTGCTCAGATGCTCCTTCTCTCTTCAATATCTATAATTCATTCAGTTTCCCTCAAGTCTTCAGTTGACAGATTTCCTCCTCCTACATTCATGTGCCCACCACAGATGTTGCAATAAGTCCTTGCACTTCTCCCCTCTGCAATACTTAATCTCTCCACTGTGCCCATAAGGTCCAACTCTACTCTATGCAGTTTGCTACCAGATGCATCCTTGTTCTGGCCTTGTGAAATCCCTGTTCTAACCTCTTTATTAGCAAAGTAATTTGGTCATCTCTTTAATTACAGGTATTTTCAGAAGCCATACAGCTAAAATTATTTCAAGGATATTTTTAGTTACTAAAATGAATTTATAATTCTGGAATACTTTTCATATTAATGTCTCATAGCAGACTTACAGCATTAAGCATCAAATCTCTTTTGTATCATTTTAGAAATAATACTGTTTAACTATTACAAATCCAGTAAAAAAGGAACATTAGCAAAGGTAATCATTTCTGCTGATTAGTTTGAGAGTATCACACTCACTATAATGTCTAGTTATGCTCACCTACCTGGGACTTGTCCAACACCCTACATTTTAAACCTCAATGTAAAACCACAGTTTAAAAAACATTAGAACTTCAAATGAACAAATGTTAGGTCAATACTTGAAACATGAAAAGTATTTCAAAAAAGTACAAAATAATTTAAGAGTCTGCCCTCTATCTTCCAAACACAGCATTTATGTACTCTCATCATTATGTTGCCATAGTGACACTTGCAGGAACCATTCCACAACAAGCTCCTATCAGTCATGTTCAGCTCAACTATTTAAACATCAGTGGAAACAACACTTGGAAACTTTGAACGGATGCTTGAACAGATAGCTTAAGTGTAAAAGGGGTAAAGGCTGTTCTTCCAAGAGACTTGCCTGCTACACTTCACATGGATGGCTTCTTTTGATACCACTGTGGTACCTAAAACTGTGGGAACAGACCATTCCTTAGAAAATCTGTAGAACCACATATACTAAAGTTCTAAGTCATTCTACTGCTTCTGGGAGATAGATGTGTTTGGTAACAGCTCCTGAGATTAAGAAGTAAATTACAAAGCTGTATCATTATACGTGCAGCTGGATAGCAATTTCTTTCCATATACATTCAGAACTTATGGACTCAAGACACTGCCCTGAAAAATAAGAGGACAACTTACACTAAAAAGGGATTTGCAAAAGCAAACTTCAAGTAGTCTTACAAAGCATTAGCAGGTTAGTTTCACCTAAGTGGAAACCTGTGCCACTAAGAACTAACTGCATCCATTTCTAGAGGGCCATGTGAAATGACACATTTGCTCCTTCCTTTCTCAGTCGTATGTTTCAATAATAGGCCTGCAATATGCAAAAAGATCACATGCCTGAAACTGCAGTGCTTGCTTCTTTCATTCTCACTGCCATCTCAAGAGTGCTCAGCACTTTCAAAACAGTAAGTTAATCACAATGCCTCTCTGGAAAGTAAAAAGCTCCACACAAGGAAAGCATTTCCTGCTAGCATCAATCCATCATCACGTGAAGCACACGTCAGTTTCCCATTCCTTCGCACTGCTGGCTTTGTATTGCATGTTTACATAGCTCCCCCAAGGCAGTTCATTCTCCACTGATGCATGGAGCCACGCTAACAGCAAGTTTGCTTTGTTAATGTGAAGGGAATGAAAGCTTCATTGTGATTTAATGTTCATGGCCCTTCAGTTTTTTTTTTAATACACGCCACTGGAACGAAACTCTTATGATAAGCACAGAAAACCACAGCTCTAGTGTAAGGCTTCACAGAACTAGATGTGCTGCTGCAGTTCTGCCCAGAAGTATTTTGACTTAAATCTTCAAATAAAAAATTCAATCTCCTGTTGAGCTGATATTCAAATCACACCCTTGGCCTCTAAGCAGCAAATAACAGTTTTTCCAAAGTGCCAATAAACAGGAATAATCCTGAATACAAAATGCAGGGGAAGGCTTGGAATGAACAGCAGTTCATTCTTGAGTGAAGGCTCAGAAAGTCTCTGTTGCTTTTCCAAACACCTACAAACATGGAAAAATCTCTCATGCATGCTATGTTGTCACAGAAACTGGCAAGCTTTTTCCATCTCAATCATTATTAACAGCTTTTGATGGATGTACTCACATTTCTCCAGGAGAATACTTTCTTTAATACTAATTTTAAGTTGTCTATTTTTACGGTTGTCCTCTTCTAAAGCTGTGCAACTACTGGTTTGATCACAGATGTGTCTTTGTTGCTACCATTAAGCTTTCAGCTTCTTACAAATATTCCTCTGAGCTTCTCCTGTACCTCATCTTCTGGGCTCTGAAGCCCAAATGTTCAGTATGGACAGTTTTCCAATACTGTAGTAACAACTGAAACCTCCTCCTTCTTTAAAATACAAAGGTCATTATATTTATTAGTCTGTCTTAGAAGATGCAACACAAGAAAATTTGTCTCATCCAGATATCTACAGTATCCTTTAGAGTAGATGCATATCTACAGCATGCTGGAATACTATTTTGCCTTTGACCACAGCAGTGAGAACAACGGCCTTGCCTGTGTTTAAAAGGAAGGTGATTTCTTGCCCATTTTGCAAGATCACATGCCATTTTTATGAGGTAATTTTCCAAAGAGGTTGGCTACTTTAAGCTTGGAACTGCTTTCACTGTCAGTGCATTCCAAGTCCTCAGTCTCAGTTGCCTAAGGCAATAGCAGCAGGATAGTCAAAAGCATGCCTGTAATCAAGACATATGTGCCACGAGAGCTCCAGCCAGGAGCTTTCATATAGCAGACTAACTATTGTTTGTTTCCAGCATTCCCTTCCACATCACCAAACCTTGGGTGAGGAAGTTGCAAGGACAGATGTTTACATGACAATGGTAAATATCTAGAATATTTTAGCTAGGTAAATCTCAGTGTATCAATCTTAGAAAAAGAAACCTGCTTCCAAGTAGACAGCATCATTCCTTTAGTCCATTTAATATGGACAGCTAGAAAACTCTACCCGATCTAGCCTCCAAGCTCTATTTTGCAGAATGGATCTCTGGGGAATATAAGCGGACAGAAATTGCATAGTGAGCACGTAATGATACACCAACTATCTACACAGCTAGTGGACCATCTACAATTTATTCTACTTCAATTAAATCTGCTTTCTGAAATTGTAGACAAATGAGAACAGGGGCGCGACACTTGAGAAATCCTCTTCACAGACTTCAGAACAAAAGCTGAGCCTCTGTACAATTACCCTCAAGTGAAACTGATATTCCAGCCACCAAAAGCTGAACTGCAGAACTGCAACACGAGTAAATCAGCTGAACAAAGTTCTGACCAAATATGATCAGGCTGTTTAATAAACTGGAGCCTCTCCCCCTCCTTTGCCAACCTCCTACAGGAGTTATTAGGTAAGCTTTCACCTTCATTTCACCATAAAGAGCTATAAATAAGCTCTTGAGTACATGTGCACCTACTGTGAATGATTTGTTTAAAATAAATGACAGCCCAAACTGTAGCTGATAGGTATTACATTATTTTAATCATCCCTGCACCTGAGCAAGCAAATCCTGACCTAGACTTCCCAACATGCTTTGCATCTGTGAACAGAACAAGTTGTGTTCGCTGCCCTCAACAGCTAAAAGCAAGACATCAGTTGTGCACAAACTCAAGGCAGTACTGGACAATTCAGTCCAATTCCACAGAAACAACCAGTGAAATAAATACATAATTAAACATATAATTAAGACCAAGCCAACATGCTCTAGCAGCCATTTCTCTCTGCTACCACTACATCCATACAATCCATCCTAAGGACCCGATACTGCTCAAACTCAGCTCAGTGCTCACAGCAGTCAGAAGCATGCCAGCATTATCATTTTGTGTATGTCCTAGCCTCAGTCTGTAAGTTTGGTCTGCTAGCTCATCCTCTGGCAAATAAATAGGGGAAGAAAAGAATGTGAGATGTTTAATTCTTAGACACTACACTCGGTTTGTAGCAGCTTAGTTGTTGTAAGTATTGCAACAAATCAGTGCTTGGGGAGATAGCAGTCAGCTCAACAGGTTCAGAAAATAATTTTTGAAAGAGCACTCTAAATGGGCATTAAATGGATACGACCACACTCCAAGACAAAAGATTCCTGCAGTAACAGATTAGATATTGACCTTGAATTAAAAAAAAAATATATATCTTTTTTTCCACGTTTGCTATCTTTTTACTTCATTTACTCTTCCTAAAGAAAGGGCAAAGTGATTGACGTTATTAAAATTGTTACTCTGAAAAAGTGGATAAACAGATGGACTACATAAACATTCAACACCTTGACTTTCCCAACACCACCACTACCAGCTAAACAATTCTTCCAAGCTCTCTAAACCTACTTGCCATTTAGATTGTTTTAAAATATTTATACACAATCTCAAAATAACTTCTGATTGAATAGGTACGAGTACGGTACAACTCTTCCATCATTCGGTATTTTAACAGACAGTGGACAGGAGAGACTTACAAGATGCATGCTCTGTTCTTGAAAGAAAACAAAATGTAATTCTGGCATAGGGCCTAAAGGCATCACATCATTAACAAGAGCGCAAAGTCTGACATGACAAAGATTTCCATTTCTTTGTGTTTTCAGAACGACTAGCAATTGTTAGTGACATTATGCCGGCATAAGTTTTCTCTCAGTTCTTGCTTTTGCATTTGCTTTAGTAATTCACATTTCTGCTCACAATAGTTTACAACTCTGCACTTTGCAACTACTTTACTTTTTAATGAGACAGTCTTTCCATATGTTTTTCACTGATAGCAGAGGTAAACGCATTCACACAGATGCACTTTTCTGAAGATGCTCTGGAGACAAAATGCTTGGCTCACAGGACTTTGGTCATACCAGCACTGCCATACTTAACTAACAAACTAGGGAGGATATGTTTAGCTTTCAACTAAGCAATCAAAACTAGTACAGGTGAGGCAGTTGATATGGCAAAGAAACCTTTCCACCAATAATTAGCTAATATTAAATTACTTTGAATATCAGAAGACTGCTTCTTAATTATTTGCTTCCAGTAGAAGTGGAAAACACTCAACTGCTTTGTAGATTAAGACAATACATGATACAAACTTTCCAAATGGAACAGAAAACTCAAATATTCAGGAGCCTCCAAGTCAGAAACGTTAAGCTTCAAATCTTTGCCCTTTGAGCATAAACACGTTAGGATTAAATCCCTGTATTTTGTACCAAAAAGAAAAAAGACAGTCCCCCTTCTAGGATCCTGCAGCACATCTCAGTTTCTAAAATTACATAAACTTTATGCAAAGCAAATGTTCTTCAGTGACAGTTGTCATAAATTAAACTGAAACACTGGCCAAGGCAACTATAAGTAATGGTTCCAAGCAGCGAACGAACTTGGAAAAAGACTCAAGTATCTCAAATTTTATTCAGTTTCCTAGCAGAATCTCTGGCTCATCCTCTTCCATTATAATTAACCAATGAAAACAGAAGTGAACTATGCACATCATGACATCCCTGGAACAGCAACAGAAAATTCATTTTATTACTTTCCCATTTAAGCAAAGTATTTCTAGATTCTTTCAAATGAAGCTGCAGCAGACGAGAGGAAAGCCAGCATCATGTGATGTGCTAGCTCTTTGTGCAATGTATGAAGTGTTCTGTAGTCACTTGCAGTTCATGAGATGAGATGGAAAAAGAAAGTAGTCTCATTTTACCACGAGTGAAATCAGTAGAAATTGATGTGTGTTTAATGCCGTATCTAAAGATTTCTCAGTGACTTTTTGGTTTTCAAGTAGCAAACTCTCACAAGATTCAGAAATCGTCAGGAGATATGACTTCTACCTTAAAAAGGCAGGCAGACCCCATGACATACTTTTCCATCTTTACAGATGTACAAATTCATGGCATATGCAAAGCAGATGTTCCTGTTGTAGCACATGAGCATGTATGATACCTTTAGTAGGGCATACCTGTACGAGGTGAACCGATTGACTGGAACACAGGATAGTAGTCACTAGAAATCATATTAAAAACTTATCTCTAGGTTTACATCAGGAAATCATATTCTAATGTCGTTAAATGATACTGAAATATGCCTGTTTTACATACATGTTTTCTCTCTGTGGCCTTCAGAGATTTTGCAGCATAGTAAAAGAGTTGGGTTCCACACAACGCTACCCAGTACTTTGTCCAAGATGCTACCTAGGGAGAATGGGAAAAAACAAGCATAATATACAAAAGAAATGTTAAAGTATGCTTAAGTATGCTTGCCCCTTTCCTTTTTCATTTTATGCATAGCCAGAAAGCATACTCCTTTGACATGAATACCTATTTTGGTTTGTAATTAATCAGACAATTGCAGTGCAATCACTTAAGAGAGTTATTACCTACCGATAAGCTGTTCAGGAAGATGAAACATGTTCATCACCTTTAAAGTTATCAGTATTTGTATAAAATTTTAAGCTGCATTACACTTCTCTTCCACTTCCTACATAATGGCCGTATCCTCATAAACTGAATATCCACCAAACAGAAGAATGCAAAATCTAGCAGTTGACCCTAACATTTATCGGCAAGGCAAAGGAGAACTCAGACACTTACATCAATTGCCTGCTTGCCATTTATTTTACTTACAATTGAGCAAAGGAAGAAACTGAGAAAGTGCGGGTTTTCTTTCTCTTATAAGTAAATGAACAAACAAATAAATAAATAAATCTTACTGTGGGTTTTTTGCCTTCTTTCAACAAAGTCTTCCTCCTGAGAACGCCTTGAATAGTAACTGCTCCTGGATACAAATGAACAGCCAAATCTTCAGATTCTAGAGAGCTGAAAGGAGCATGTGAAAAAGTGTGTGAAAAGAATATATTTTTCCTAGTGAAGTTCCCCAGTCATTACCTCAAACTACTGCAAACATCTGCATTTTAATTTATAATTGCCAGCTTCTTATTTATTAGACTTCATTGTGGAAAAAGACTTTGGCTGTTACGTGGAATTGCTGCAATGGAATTTACACTCACAAGCAAAAGTGATCTGAAAAATTAGCCAAGCAGGTAGTCTTTAATTAAAAAAAGAATTAAAGCCTAGAACAACTCAAATTCAAGAGCAATTGATTTAACTGGCCAATGTTTGGAGTACTGTTGCTCTCTGTGTTAGAACATCTCCTTCAGACCTTGCAAGAAAGATTGACAGTTTTCTGTTGTTGTTAGAAACACTGGAATCATTAGCACATCAGAAAACAAAGCAAAAGCTCAAACATGCACAATTTTAAAAATATCCAAGAGCAAGAACAGTGAGCAGGAGCAGTAACAAAGAGCAGAAACCCAAACCACAGCTTTAAGGTGTTTTAATGCATCTGGTGTGCTCCTCATCCTGATCTAACTCACATGGGATACAGGAGCAAATGGCAAAAAACAAATGCCAGCTACAGCACTGAAAAATAAAACTTAGCTTTATTACAGTTATGAAGCTGACTGGAGCATAAAACATTTTCTATCAGAAAAATTCACAACAGGAATCATTTCAGTAAGTGTCAATCAGAGCAAACAACTCAATGCTGAAACCAGCAGCTTTCTGGAAAAGCCAAGAAGTCATGCAGCATCTGAAACTTGTTTTGAAGTAAGACAGCATTTGCTGCTTTATCCGTCTTGCACTTGCACTTATTCAAAGTGAACTGGAAATCCAGCAAGCCTTTTCATTGCAGCACCTACTGAGGATGAGGATGTGGAGACAATTTTGGACATTGATGGGAACATGAGTTCAACTCAGTGAGACAATGCTTGCTTCTTAACATGAAAAAAATGCATAGTTATCAGTCAGTTATTTCCCAATTACAGTGCCACACAGCTGCAGACAATGCTTAATTACTCAGAAGAATCAGTCATATCACTGTATCAGCTTTCAAAGAACACTGTATTATATAGAATTGGGACCAAATTTCATGTGTTACTCTGTTTAACCATCTCACTTGTCTTGGGGAAAGGGAATTCAATACATAACCACTAATCAAGAAAACATTCTGTGTGCTATAGCCATTAGCACAAGAAGGAACTTTGCTGTCTGCAGAACTACCAACACTACTACACAGTGGCACGCAGTTAAAAAGCTACCAATGGTAAAATACCTTTAAGCATGGATACAGAGACCCAGTGGTTCAGAATTGGGATTTGCAGACCAGAATGAACAAAAGCCCTTATAAGATTAAGTCACAGAAGGAAAAAGTTTTAAGTTTGAAGAAAAAAGGTCTTTACCTTTATTTATTTGGACATGTAAGTTAAAAAGAGAACATCAGAAAACACCACTTAATTATTAAACCAAACCAAATCACCAACACCAGAGGGAAAGTTTGACACCTCTGTGTGCAGTGGGAATTGTACCTGCTGGCCTTCATGTGGCCTCGATAGCCATTTCGTGACACTCTTGTCCCCGGACCGAGAGAATGGTACAACCTGTTCCTGTTGGATTCCATTATAAATTGTATGTATTACATATACTTTTATTCACACAAACAGCACGACTGCTAAAACAGCTTAGTAATTTTCTTTTGTGTCCGTATCACAAAGCCAATTCTTCCACATAAAAACCAGGATAATTTTATTTACAAAAACACATGCAGAGGTAGATACCATGCCTTTTATTTGAATTGGTGTTCACTTTGTCAAAACTATGATGCTGAGATGTTTGATCAGCACTGAAGGTGACCGTTGAGAGAAAAGCCTGTGTTTACAGCTTAGAAACTAAATCTCTATAAAGAAGGCATATTAATAAAACATTGATGTCTTAAAATTTTGACTAAGATGTTACTACAAAAAAGAACACATTTCTAATTCTATGAGTAGACACACACACACAGGCTGTTGGGTTGAAGGGAATCAAAAGCTCTACCAAAATATCTTGGGATTGACTGACAAGCACTGTTCTTACAATACACTGAAGGAATCCAAGCAACATCTCAATTCTCCAATTCATGTCAACATTCAGCTTTATGCACAGGCTTCACATTTTAGCACCTGTAATCTGATCTATCCTGTTATCTAGGATTTGTGTTCTAGGCCTCTGTTTTGAATACTGCTTTGCTCTACTAAAAGTTGATTTTCTGAACTGAGAATTTACTGAATTCCATTTAAATCAACAGAAACACGTCCACTTTTCTCCCACCTCCTATTTTCATCCATTTTTTTCAAATTGAACATATTATGCTGAAATCCAATTCTGCAGAAAGCAGGTGATTAAGAACACGAGTGAGAAGCTTACAGGCAATATCTCCTAGATAGTATAAACCTAACAAATAACCTATCACTTGTCAGAAACGCCTTGCATTAACTGCAAAGGTGCATTTATATGGGCAGGGTGGTATGGGAATGGGAAGTCTAAAGAAGTAACACTGTTGTGTTCCAATCCAGATTCAGAATAGCAGGCAAAAAAGCCCCCAAAAGTAAAAGTCTTACAAAAGAGATGCAGTAAAGGTACAAAGTATTAAATGAGAAAAATAATCATTTCATTGTTGTTGTGGCTTTCTTTTGAAACCACATGAAACATTTCTTCTGTTACAAAAGGAATCACCAACATGGTACTAATGAATCACCAGCTGCAGATAAAAGATGTCTTAGAATGTATGAAATATTTTTTGTTTTTAAAGAGCATTCAAGATTTGGACAAATTAAGCAGTAACTAAGATGAAAGAAAACCTTTCTACTTCAACTAATTGAGTTGCATATATATGCATACAGCTATTTCACATGCAAATGAAGTAAGTTTTCTTCTTAACCTTACAATTCTTTTTTGCATAACAAGGAGGGCATCTCTCCTGGATTTGAACTATATAAGGGAAACCTACTCAGAAACACTCAGGTTGACAACTAATAAGAATGAAGTGGCATTTCACATACTATCCTTAAATGATACATTGCCAAAACTGGAAATTAAGTTCTTTGGAGTAATTTTGATTAACTTTAAAGGGACGCTCCAATGCTGAAAGCTCTCTCAAGTTTCAAAATAAGTTTACTCTTAAAAATACAAAAAACCACCACAGAGACTCCAGTTCTCCTCCCTTCTGCATCTTCCAGTTAAAAATATCTGGAGGGCCAGAAAAAAAAGACAAGAGTATTTGGTATTCCATACACTTCCTTCTGTCCCCAGGGAAACATGCATCTCATTTCTTCCCTTTGGGCACATTATTCCTACTTTATTTCTACTGTTATGCTGATTTGAGCTCTGGTATCCAAAGATCCTATTTCTAAATGGGGAATATTGAATTCCCACTTGCATGACATAGGCACAGTCATTAGGAACACTGACTGCACCCCTGTTTGCCAGTATCTGTCAATTCCAGACAACTAATGTTTATGCCTTGATGAATAATTCTTTTAAGAGTGGTAGCCAGACTGATAAAAATTGCAAAGATGTTCTTTCTAGTGATTGTACCATCTTAATATTTGCATTTCAGTTTATTATTCAAATTCACAACATACTTCAGCATCTTATAAATCAAAGAACAGATGCAAGGCTGTTGCATAGCCAGGAATTTCACATTTTCTGAATGTCTGTTAGGAAATCAATCCTTGTTGGAAGAGAAGGAGAGAACTTGTCATCAAAAACATGGAACTTCAAGTGCAGTTACCAAGGTGCCCTTCTCAGGAGGAAGGAAAATACTGAAGGAATTGGGAATTTAGAGGAAAAAAAAATCTTCCGACATACTCATGTTGGACACAATACAATATTTTTAACTAGCAGAAGTCAGGACCAGTCAGTTCTCCTCACAACATGGATGAAAAAAACCCTGCTTTATCTCAAAGGTCCACACAAACAATCCTGGAGAGTGCTGCTGTTCTCTAGAATCATGAGATACACATTGAGACTTACTAAAACTTCAGGTTTTTTCTTTTGTTGTTACTTGAGGAGCACACAGCTGAATTCATCACTTCTGTCTCAAGCTTTCCCATAAAAGTTTTGATTTGAATAATAACTTGAACTTGAAGTTCAAGTAAGATGAGAATCTCTGAAAATTTCACGTTGCATAAGAGAGCACATAAAAGTTACACATCTCTTTTCTGACCCAACATTCTTTCTGTGCTTATATGGAATGTTCTTATTTCTTACCTAAAGAAACCTTGATGGTGTTTCCTTGTGCATATAATCATATTCATAGCACATTAATGTTCACCTTTGGCAGTGAGAGTGATCTTCAAAATTTTCAGCCCTAAAGTAACACAACTTGAATTGCTTAAATTCAAATAGAACAAAGTCTGTGATACAGTCCCTGACTACAAGTCTCTTCAACTAAAAAACTTGTAACAAGCATGTCTTCATAGCATGGTAGAAGTCATCCAAGGCAGTTCTGAAGCTGATGGATAACCTGAAATCAAGTTACTGAAGCAAACTGAGCACTTTATGCACATCTTATCAAGCTGTGGGAAGACGAAACTTCCAACTTTTTCTATAAGGTGCAGCTGTTAGTCTTCTTCCACATTCTCAAAAGCCATGAGAAAGGACTAAATTGGGCAATATAGCCGAGTATTTGCAGGTATTAGGATAAGGGGCAAGATACTAATTCTGAACCACAAAAGACCTAAGTAAGGTTTGTTACTGTGCTTTCCTATGTAACGGAGGCAAGTAACAATGGGTTCAAGAGGACATGGGAGAAAAAACAAGTGAAGATGTCAATGACAAGAACAAATGGAACAAAACTGGATGAAGTATCTCAAAGAAAGTGAAAATCAACAGGTTACATGAATACCATACACAAGACATGCAAATACATAAAAGAAGAAAGATCATCTGGGGTTTAATGATACTTTTTAGAAGTATCTTTTTAGAAGATCTTTTTAGGCTGATCTGTGTAGAAGAATCTGCGCAATGAGTAGGCATTCAATTAGACAAAACTCTGTTTTAACTACTAGTGAGCAGAAGGTACTTCTCTGCTGCCTTACCAGATTCAGCACTCCTCTTTAGAGTTTTATTAACCTTGGCTCTCAAATTCTCACAAGTGATCTACAGATCACTAAAATAAAACATCATTTTCAGGACTGAGAGATTGTAAGCAGTAATATTTCAATAAAGAAATGCAGTTTGAGAAAGTTTTTCTTACCTTTCAAATGCTGGCCAAGAAGTCTCTTCACTGAGTTCAGAACCATCACTGCTACCTTGAAAAAATAAGAACGAAAGATAACTTCATTTCATCATCTACAACTCAACTACTCCTGATCTGGCTGTTTCTCCTCAGAATATTTACGATTAAATGCATAACGTACTTCACCAAAACACTACAGCGAAAATGATTAAGGGTTTGCTTCAGGAACCTCACATGAAATTGAAATAGAGATTAAAATGGACTGCACCTAGGTGCACGTGAAGAAGATAAACATAAGGAATCCTATCTAATAAGAGAAAGGACATTTTGAAAATTTAAGGATGATCGTAAATGCTGATTTGTCTGATTAACAGCATATGCACTTTAAAAAGTATTTAAAAACTGACAAGATAGTGTCACATCTAGTGTTCCTAAAAGTGAAAACAAATAAATTAATCAATACGCAAACAAATCTGTTATTTGCTTTCCAACAACCTGAAGGAAGTATCTGACAAATACCTGTTTTCTTTCATGGCTTTAACAGGTACAATTTTAGTTGTTACAGTACTTGTAACTACTTCTACTTACGCTGTTCAAGTAATTTCTGTCATTTTTTCAGGCACTTTTGAGGATTTATTGCTAAAGGATCTGTTGTTTTGACACTTTGACTTGAAAATTTGCTGGCTTTCCTACTTGAATAGATTAAAAAAGTTATTTAGAATTACTTTCAGACAAACTTAAAAAAAAAACAACAAAAAACCCAAAAACAAACAAGAACACAAACCAATCTGAATCAACACGCCTTTCTTATGGCTTCCCACAGTAGAAGAAAGGCTGAAAAAAACAACAAGTTCCCTGTGATTTCATGCAGAAAAATCAGGAGGGCAGTTGTGCCCTGAAGAGTTAAGCAGTCTGTATATTTCTTGAGTAAATGCAGAGTAAAGATGGAAGCAATTCTCACACAGCAGGAGCAATGCAGTCTGAGCAATGAAAGTCTCAGCACTGGCTGTACCTCTCTCCATGCAAAATTTAAGAGAAACTACATGCTTTTACCTGCCAACCAATTCAACTTAGCCTGCTTGCCAAACATTAGCTCAACATCTTACTAACATGATCTAGCACAGTTCTCCACGGAATACTAGATTATTTGTCTCTCCTTGATTTTGCCCTGAAAGGAACATCCTAGCCTGCTTCACACTAACATTAAAGGTAACTTATATGGTAGAAGCAGCTAAGAGACAACGAAGTGATGGTGGAAATACTGGCTCCTATGCCAGGCACAGACTGCTGTAAGAAAGAGGAGTATAAGACTCAAGGGGTGACTAAACATTATCTAGGAGTGTCTTTAATATTTAAGCACTTACATGCTTCAGCATTTAACTACTTAAAAGTTACAGCAGCAGGCAGCTGCTGTACAGTTGATGTCTGTGATTGTTTCTTTGCCATATTTATGAAGATTTCATGCTTCTTGATTATTTACCCTCTATATGGAATAGCAGATTGGTACAAATCCTTTAGATTTGTACATGCATTCTGCACTGTCTCTTGTTTTACAATAGCTGGGTTGTAAAGGGACTGATGGAACAGAAACAGCTTAAACAAAACTCCAGGAAAAATAGTCACCGTAGATGGCATCAACCAGCAGCTGTGAGGACAGCACATCTAGGAGCCACTGTTATTACAGTGGAGTAAGAGTTCTTACTTCAAGTAACTGCACAACAAATTCTGTATTACAAAGGTTTGGTTTTTTAATAAATATTTGAACAGGATGAGATGTTAAAACTTTATCCGAAATGACATTTTGAAGCTAACTACATTGGCTTTGCTAAGAGAGTTATATATCAAACACTATGCTAAGTATTCTAACAAAAACATTTAAAAGCAAGTGCTGCTTTTAGAAATGCAAAACAAACTACTGCTGAAGAGCTGGAACGTCATCTTTCAGAAAGTGATAATCCCTGTGACACATTCAGAACAGTGAGAAAACTTGCATGTATTCTGGGGGCTCAATCAAAAGGCTTTGTTGATAAAGCAATGACACTTCTTAAAGCAATGTTAATTTACAAGAAAGCAGAGTAACCATCCCAGCTATGTAGATGCCTGTGTTGTTCTCAAAGGAACTGTAATAGAAACCTGGAAACAGCTGAATTTTAGCTCTCAACTCACTCTCTTTAACAGTTACACAGAACGTATCTAATGGGACTTCTTTCAGATTCTAAGGAACTCAACATTTTCTGCATAACAAAATACATTAAAAAAAAGAAAACTTTCCTCAAAAGAAAAAGATGTATTATATCCCTCAATTCAAAACAAAACAGAGTGAAAGGAACTGTTTAACATACTAAAAATTAGATGCCTAGCCAAATTCTGTTTAAACATTAAAGTGCACTATTTAACCACCACCTCAACTGGAAATATTTCATTCATTCACTACTTTAAAAATATATCACCTTCTTAAATTTTTCTCAAGTATGTACTCAATATTTGTTTTTTTTTCCAACAACCTCAAGCAGGTCTTCAGGTTAAACTTAACAAGAAATTCTAGGCAGTTCAAATCATTTCTATTAAGTAATCTGCACGAGTTCTGGTTTGATTTAAGAAACCACCTGACACATACTGTTATCTTTCTAGTTTGCTTTATTACTAATAACACAAATACTACAGAGCAGAAAGGCCTTTTCCTTCCCCAGGAACAGCAGCAATTGCTAAAATGGGCTTTCGCTCACTGTGCTGACAATCAGTGGAGAACTTTCAGGATTGCTTACCCAGAGCTCCAGAACTGCAGCTGAATACAGAAGTGAATTTGCTGGTTGCACTTCTAGATACACATACACATGCCTCTGCTACAGCCACCCAGAAAGCGAGGCTAGGCTTCTACTCCCGTGATAGGGAATGCCTAGACCATGGCATACCCATTCCCTCCCACCAATCACAGCATCCATTCGTTGCTGAAAGTCTGAGGATATGGAACATTTAACACAGGCTTCCTTTATCCATAAGTTAGTCCCCAAAGTTAAACAGGTGTTAATATAAACAAACCAACCCCAAAGAGCTTAAAAAGTATTCAGACTAAAAATTCTTTCCCCTTCTCAAATCTGCAACTGACACTCTTTTGGCTCCAGTTACACAGTGTTTCCAGAGCTCTAGTCACTATAGCCAGTGACTGACCTGACAGAGCTTGAAATGCTAATGCAAAAACATAAAATAATGGCCAGTAGGCCTGATCCTCAATTGTTGCAGCATGGTACAGTCTAGCAAATGCCATGGAGATGGACATTGTGTCCTAAAACTTTCTGCCTTGTTCAGTCTATTACTATAACAAAATTTCTCAAATATTTTAACTTGTTCAGTATCATGTACTGTATGACAAAATTTAAGGAGCTCAACACTAATGGTGTTAAGACTGATAACTCAATATACTGCCAGAAAATCAACACACAGACATAAAATATAACTAGTAACTACTTTCATCCAGCTAACAAAAAGAACAGAAGCCATAGGATACAGATGGGGCAAAAACAGGTTGTGCACAGCTGCAGTGATCACAAAACACAAAAAGTGAATGCCCTCTACCAAACACTATTAAGGATTGGGGAAGGCCAGGTGCTGAATGTCCCTTTTCTCTACTCAAATCCACGTATCCAGATGCACATTTTTAATTTGAAGAACTTCACAACTCTGCTTTTTTTTTTTTTTTATTATTTAAACCTTATCCCTAAGAAAATAGTAGTTCACAACAGCAGAGAAGGGGGAGCCAGAATTACAGCAAGAGATTGGCACCTACGTTCTTGTGTAAAAAGAATATCATAAAAAATAAAGAAAATACTACTTCTGCCTGTAATCCTACCCAACTTCGACCTTCTTCATCTGACTGCTGACGACTCAGGAGTCCTAAACACCTGAACAGTACACGATGGGGTAAGACTCAAACACACACTGGCTGTGTAGAGTTCTTCCCTACTGTAAAGGCTGCCAAAAAAACTGAAAATATGCATGCTGTATACCTACACCTATACTTCATTTATTCAAAGAGAAATATAATCTCTTGTAGGATTCAATTGCTTCATGATGGAGAATTAATAGACGAATTCATTAAAACATTGATAGCCTTGTAAGCATTTTATGCCAGTTCAGATTTGCCAAATGTACTGTTCCCACAAAGCCATTTTCTTACATTAATTTGCATTGATTTCAAACACCTTTCTTAGACTATGGCATTAATTTAACTGATTGCATTAACATAAAGGCTCAAGTTATCCTTGACCAACTGGAACACACAACAAAATACAAATGCTTCATAGCTTTAGTTTTTCAGACCTTCACCCATAGCACTGCAGACTAGGAAAAGTAAGAAAAAAAAAAGGTCTAGGAAGAAAAGACCAAAGTTAAAACTTAATTTGCATTTGAAACTCTTACAAATATGATCTAGAAATGTGTGTTGAGTTTTTAAGCTTCTAAAATTTAACTCTCAATTTCAGCTGTTTCTTTCTGTGGTCTTACTTTTATAACAACACTTAATTAGTGTACCCATGAGAATGCATGTTCAGAAACCTCTCAGGCAAATTTACCCTGCATCTGGTATGCTGGCTGGTGTAAAAGGAGAAAAACCACACAGAAGCAATATATGAAGAGGTGATTTTACACACTCCATTCACATCTGCAGAATTATTTGAACAATCAAACAGATGCAGAATATAGCTTGGCTGAACTGTGCTGGAAATCCCAAACTTCTATAAACATGAATGAAGGTAAACAATGCTGCAGAGATACTTGAAGACCCTTGAGTATGAGAAGAATTGAAAAAAAAAAAAAAAAGTATAAGTAAATCAGGTAGTGCTAGAAAACTGTATTCTTAAAAAAAAAAATCCAATAACCTTATGAATAAAATAAAGATTTACGCTATCTATGAATGCAACCATGATCTGGCTGCCCAGGGAGGTGGTGGAGTCTCCTTCTCTGGAGATGTTCAAGACCTGCCTGGATGCCTACCTGTGCGACCTGGTGTGGGGAACCTGCTTTGGCAGGGGGGTTGGACTCGATGAGCTCTGAAGGTCCCTTCCAACCCCTACAATTCTGTGATTCTGTGATCCAAAGAAATCCAAAGAACTGAAGTATTTTAAGGACAAGACTCATACAAGCTTTTTTTAGCTGCCCCCTTGAGAATGAGATGAATCACACCCTTGAAGATACCATCTCTCCACGTGATTATAAAAAGCTCCAGATGACTAGCTAAAATGCAGCTGTTGAAAACATGAATGTCTAAACCTCAGATGAGACAAATCTCTGTTGTTAACATTTCTGAATTCATGTAAACATTTCCAACTTCATATTGGGTATGCCTGCTCTAGTGTTTCTTCTGCTTAGAATATCTGCAGCACTGCTGTTCTTGTTCAGATAAAATCGCAACAGAACCAGCTGCACATCTGGCTATGTTACTCTACAATGACGATACTGCTGCTGATCTCCTGATTACTGAGTGAAAGCTTCCATCATAGATAACTGGCCACATACAAATGGAAGAGTCCTTAACTATATGAAGAAGCCGTACACTGGAGAATCTTTGTTTAAAAATTGCTTTTCTGAACTGCGAAAGGATGACAGTTGTTAATCAGCAGAAAAGGCAACCAGCACAAGGTTTCACAAAAAAGAAATTTGCGTGCTCCAATGATTTCCATCAGGCATGTTCAACCTGCAGGCCACACGTGGCCCCACATGATCACGAACTTAAACATTGTTATGTGATTTTTAGTGATATTTTTCATGAGATGATTGTGTGTAGCACAGACCGCATAGGAACACTGTGCAGGGGAGGGCACAGGGCAGTGCCAGCTCTTCCCCGTGTCTGCCACTCAGTCAAAACAAAACCCACACATACTGCATTACATACTACATTACTGTGCCACTTGGCAAGTAAAATGGAGAGATTGCTGATAACATTTCAACCTACACACACGTGTGCTTGCCTGTGAAGACGTGTGTTTTTTTTGTTATTAAGTGGACGTGGATGATTTTTTAAATTATCAGGACAAAATGCTAATAAGATTTTATGATTTGCAAAATGAAAAGTTCAAACAGCTCTGAGCCTCAAAACAAAAGAGTGATTTAATGTATAGTGAAGTGGCAGTCATCACTAAGGCCACATTCAAGCTGCTGGCGTATCAGAAACAACAGCCACATTTTGAAGAGGAATCATTTGTTCAAAAACTTCAGTCCTGTATGGGCTTTTATCTAAGAAAAGGCAGTCCTGTTCCCAGAGCAACAGGCTTAAATCCACATTTATGTGCAGAGAGAAGAATAACACTCTTTTCAGTGCATACCTTCAGAAGTTTTCTTGTCCATCTTTTGAAGTTGTGTAGAACCTGTTAAACCACCTCTGCTGCAGTGACTGTACAACTTCCAAGTACTGAGTAAACAGAACACTTCAAACCTGATGGAGGAACTTAAGCAGCTTCAATCGACTTTTTTAAATACTGTTGAGGCAGCAGTACAGAATGCCAGACAACTAAGAGTTCCAAGAATTCTCCATTAATAAATACTGCAAGCCTCTATATAATTTACTCTACATACGCATTTCTGTTTTCTTTTATGTATTTATCTATCTGTCTTTTGCATCATAGAAATTTTTATAATCAAGAGGTAGCAAAAGCACTGATGATGCTGGACTCTGTCAAAGACTGATAAAAACCTGAAGTATCTGAACAAAGGGAGATTGGAGGTGGAAGAGAATGGAAGAGGTGAAGCTCTAACCACAAATGGTGATCTTCTGCAGAACACTTAAGGCTGATGTTTTACAAGAGATTTTAAAAGTCTTCTAAAGGGGGCAATTTATTCCAGCTTGTAAGTGACTTACCAAGTTGACAGTTGACGGTTGATCTAAGCAATACAAAAAGTTGTAAGATCCACAGATTAGACCAAATAGGAAATCCTGTTCCCCAAAACATCTAGATGGTGACAGGTTCCAAATTATGCCATTTGAAAAACTGCCTGTCAAC
This sequence comes from Centrocercus urophasianus, assembly GCF_019232065.1. NCBI lineage: Eukaryota > Metazoa > Chordata > Aves > Galliformes > Phasianidae > Centrocercus > Centrocercus urophasianus. The sequence continues at coordinate 4,103,581 of NW_024884733.1, read as the reverse complement.
TCTGGCAAACCTTTCCTGCTCAACTCTAATGAAAGCAAAAGAATAATTGAGCCTGAGAAAAGGATCATCTGTAGAAGTTTATTGTATTATTTAGACTGAAAACATCAAAAGTAAACAGCTAAAGCACCACATGAAGGATTCAAATCAACTACACTAAGAAAATGACAATGCTACATCTCAAAGTTGTATTTCCTCCCTAAACCCTGCATAATGCTGAGAAGTTTCTAGGATGACAGTAAACTGCATGAGGAGCTCTGATCTCCTGTATGGTGCAAATCCAGAGAAATGTGAGCTGTGTGCTGCTTAAAAGCACCACTGTTCCTGCTGGATGATTATGGCAACTTTTGCCAGAGCAGGCAATCTACAGACAACTGTCAAACAGTACACATTTAATAGTGGAAGCCATCTACTCTGATTTAAGCTAGTCCCATGGATTCTCTTATTAACATAATTTTAAAAATCACTGCCCCCAGGTATTTGATTTTTCACAAGAAAAATCTGGTGTTTGCTCAAATTATGGCTTTCTTCTCAGAAAAACACAAGAGCAATTCCTGAAAACTATAATTTGAAAATAGATGACCTTGTTTCTCTTGCTGGGGGAGAAAAAGCAGAGGTGCTTTCTACAGTTACATCATCCAAGTAAAGATATATCACTACAAAAATCCTATGTTTCCATAACCGTGTAAAAAAACTGAAACACCCTACCAAATAAATTATTTCAAGAAAAGGTACTGTGGCAGAAGTTTAATTTCTCAACTCTGGCTGCAGTCAGGTAGATCTGAGAAGCACTTGCCTTCTTCTCCCATCCTTTTACGTTCCTGAGGGCAACAGGAAAAAAGAGCAACTTATGGCCCACCAGAAACTCAGGAAGCAAAAAGGATACCTTAAATATCTGAAGATAAATAATTTATCAAAATGAAGTCTATTCTGACATTTTGAAGTATCTGAAGGTTAAACTGCTATCTGCTCCTGCCAAGATCTAAAGGCAGTTATCAATTATGCTTCTAAAGACTGTCAGCAACTTACAGTTCTCACTGTCAGTTTTATAAGGCATTTCAAATACATACCCTGAGACCATTTTAATTTAGAGCAACTTGGGGGGGGGAAGCTGGAAGAGAGAAAAAACTATGAAAAGGTGTTCTGTACTTCTCTCCACTCCACGAGGTAGGAGAGAGGTAATGAGGGGAGTATCATTTAAGAGGCTATAAAAATAATGGCCCACTTTTTAATAATTTGTTACCCTGTGGTTTATACCATACAATTTATACTACCTTTCCACACCTACATTTCTCAAGTCTGCTCTAAAGTAGAATTGGTATTTTAGAATAGAACCACTGCACATAATGTCCATGCTAAAATCCTTACTGGAAGACCATTTACTGCACAAGTATGCTTACAGTTCCCACCTATTGAAATTCCACTAGAAAGGGTGGAGCTTTCTGCCTGCCCTCTCGATGGGACGTGAGGCTCCATGACGCTGTCGTCCAGCAGGTGCCTTGGTCCTGCGTTAGGGAATGTTGCGCTTTTGAATTCAGCTGTATTCATCTTGTGTATGAAACTAGGAAAAAATAACAAGAAAACTTATATCATCTCTGATATATTTCAAAAGACGCTGCTTTAACATGCTGAAGGATAACACGCAACGTGCTCCAAAAGCCTAACAAAAAACATGGTGCAAGTGATAAATTGTTGCAAACAGGCATTTAGACGGGTGGCATAGTGAGCTGCTCCACTACATAAGTGACAGGGCACAAACACTATTACCTGAAGGAACTGCCAGTGTCAAAACTACACAGTGCTCTTTGAGCCAAGAGAAAATTAGAAGGCCTTGAATTATTTTTAAGACAATAATGCCTTATGATATTATGTAACACTAACATGATTAAACTTTAGAATTTCATTCTAGCCTCATATGAGCATCTAGCAACTAAACTTATAGAATAAGAAGGTTAAAGATGATTTATAGAAAAGTTACCTTCTTGCATTTTGAAAAAATGAGAAGGGAAGCAATGAGGTAATTATCAAAATATCAGATGCACAACTAGATAGATACAAGAAACTCATACCACCAATATGCAAAGTCATAAAAACCTACAAAGGAGCTCTCTCACTACAAGAATAGAAATGAGAATTACTTTTTAAAATTAGAACTGAAATAAGATCAACTCAATGGCATTTCATTAAACGGCAGTTCTGTCAGTTAGAAAAAACTGTTTTTACTAATTCACTAGCTATTATTCTAGCAGACACACAGGCTTCCTAGTTTAACTAATTATCGGCTGTGACACTAGCACTACCGTTTTGAATTTGAGCTCTAGGCACGAACTGATCTGCAAGTGAAATACTGCGTCCAAACCACAGCATTTTAAAACAAAGCCTTTATATTGAAAGATAATACATCAGAAGGCTTAGGATTTTCAGGTTAAATAAAATGCTGACTTGTATCCCAGGCTGTGACACTTCCTATGCCCATGCGGAATCAAGTTCCGAGGTGAAGGGGGTGTTGGCGGCAGCAAGGCTCCTTCAGCTGCAACATTTTTCCGTCCACTTTGTGGCGATGCTCCAACTTCAGAAGCTGGGAACAAAGACAACATTACTTCCAAGTAATATTAGAATTATTATCAGGGATACTTCTAAGAAAACTGTGGACAAGCTGCAAAGACCTTTCTAAACTCAACTAGCAAGAGGTGCCCCGTAACAAAATTTAATGACGTACTCCTACTGATATTTAACTGACACAGCTTCTTAAAAAAACCTCTCTCTTTACAGATCAATTCAGAATTTTCATTACCAATGTACAGTGTTTAGACACCATGCTTCTTTATTAGCCTAAAGTAAATTGGCTACACAATCACAACTCAAAAATAATGAATTTGGCAGCACAAAGTCTTTTCACAGGTACTGAGCACTTACCTACTAAATCTTCTCTGGAAGCAGCAGAGTGGGGGGTGCTGGTACCTGGTTCTATCTTTAATGAAAGTCTGCACCAAAGGAGAACTAAAAATTAGCAGGAAATAGAGGTGTGCAAAAGGAAGAGTTTTGATACATATGTAAGTTTACAATTGATTGTTTCTTGGTTTTGTCATTGCAAGAAACAATATGATGTCAGCATACATCTCGCAGCTGTGTTTAGCATACGTTATATCCAAACATTTTTTTTCTTTCATGTGGAAAAATGACTGCAGCAGGGCTCTAGGCTTAGAACACAACATGTCAAGGCATAATATAGTAAAGGAACCCATCGCTTTGACTCATACAGACCAGAACAAGCAGTACCATGTTGAAGGAGGATTTAAACCAATAGCAAAACTTACACTACAGCAAAGCGCTGCAACTTTTACTGATGATCTTTAAGGTCTTTTCCAACCTGAGTAATTCTCCTTGCCTGGGAACAAATATTTATATTCACTGTACCCTCAAGATTTTGTTTTTGCTACGAAGTGGGCCAACTTGTCTTTACTGCTACAGAGGCCAAAATCCTTCTCTGGCTTTTCATAAAATATATTATCAACTTGCTTGCATCGATAATTCAAGCTTTTTCTACAGCAGGCATTTTTAAATGCTATTTTCAATAGCACTGTAAAGGAGGCAGACTCTATAAATATCTAACATCTCGTTTGCACAATTTGCAGAACTATAATCTTTGAAATTAGTAAGCATGGAAAAGCATCTATTTATTTTTAGGGAGAGTTATGTTTGAAGTTTGACAGTTCCTTTCCCTCCCATCACCAGACTGCTCAGCAACGATTGATTACAAGTTCAACTTTCTTAAATAAAATCCTTCAGTAAGAAAAAACATGGACTTGAGTCACAATGACTGTTCTTCGGTTTCAGCCTCTTTGCAGACACTTTAGGAGATAAGAAGTAAAACAGTTACTTAGAGTAACAATGGCTCTTCAAAATACACTCCTCTCATACAGAAAACATTTAGACAGGAGACATACATGGCCCACAGGTGTAAAATGTTTACTCAGACCTTCAAGGTCTAAGGTCTAAAGTCATGTTTCTGTACTACTTTCAATTGTCTCAGTCTCCCTGCTATCAAAATTTGGGTTGTACAGGGTGAAAAGGCTGTAGCTCCTTCAGCAATAAAATTCCCTTCAGTACATATTCCTGCCTAAAGAAGGAAGGTAGAATCTGAATTCATGAAAAGAATCTGCCAGTAAGAACCAGACACTGCAGTTCAACTTGAGGGTTTGTTTTAAATTGCAGTGCTTGACCACAAAGCTTTATTCAGTGATAAGTAAGAAACACTTTCTAAATCAGGCTATAGAACATTTTGGTGAAAAATAATAAGGCTGGATACTTGCACAAAAATGCACATAGCGTGCTCCAAAGAACAACTCACAAATCTTAAAGGATTATACACATGAAAGGAAGTTAGGTGGTTAAACTCCTGCCAACCATCCTTTGACATAAACGTAAGGGTCCCTACTTACTGCCTTTCAATAAATCCACATTAGACCTATAAACAGTTTACCATTTAACAAATTGTTATTTTAGAAAAGATAATCTGTCCCTTTAGCAAGCATGCCCACTCCCACCATTAGAATGCAGCTACACAAGCAACTGATTCAGCACAACTAAGGTGACAAACTTCCTGGGCAGGCAGGATGGGAATGGGTGGGGAACCTCCTCAAGCAGATCAGCCAGTAGCAAACAGAAACCTTCTTCATATGTAACAGATCTGCTGCAGGTCGCTTCCTATCCTCGGGGCTTGTTCCTGTTTCTTGCCAGAGATTTCCAACCCCTAATTTTTGCTAGATGCCAAATCACTTAATACAGTAATAATCTTTTCATTAAGAAATTGGACGCCTCTGTCTAAGGTGGCACACTTTTTGGGAGGGGCAGTCAGATGCACAATGTCTCGATTCTCAAAAATCAAGTGTTTACATTTCGCACTGTGTAACCTAACCCAAGGATAAAAATAAAAAATGGGGATTTATAAAAATGAAAGCCTTCAGTAAGAACTTGGGGCCGGGATGCATAGATTAGTGCGTCATTTTTCATCAGAACAAAGTATATCTGCATTCTGCTCAGCCAGTTAGATGAACCCCACGACAGAGCATGAGGTGTGAGCCACTGGGACGGGCTCTTCATTAGCAAACACTTAGACGACTGTAGATTAATTACAGTCAGACAGAAAAGGAAGAAACCATGCCATCCACCATGCTGTTATCCTATCTTACCAGAGGACCTTGCTGTAACCTCACAACTTGCAACAGATGCTCTGGAAGCAATTGCCTGCTGTAAGCAGAATTTTAGAAGTGACAGGCTTTATGTTCTGAAGTTCTTTTGTCATGAATTACAGTCAGTTACAGCATTTCATACTTACTTATAATTGTCATCTTCTACAAACTTTTGTAGTTCTTCTATGTACTGAACCGAGTTTAGATATTTCTGGACGTGAGGCAACAGAGGAATATCTGGAGAACAGATGACATTCATTATCACCGCACCGTTCAGTAAGCAAAGTTCTTTTCCAGAAAGTATTTAAACAGAATCAGATCACTTACCTTTTAATGTGAGACAGAGGTACAAACTACAGTTTCTATTGCTGCTGAATTTTGTAGTCCTCCAAATTCTCATGCACTGAGTTTACATTCTCCACTTACATAAACCAAGCATGTTTCCCTGTAGAGCACTTTGAGCTGCTCTGCTTATCAGATTATGTGGAAGTGAGATGTGGGAGAGAACCCCTGGCCAAACTGAAGTTTCAAACCTGTAGGACTCTATCTGAGGGCTCCTTCACAGACCACTTTCTCATTATATTGAGCTTTCAGTGGAGCCACAATCCTCTGCTAATATCACATTCCACCATCCCAAATGCAGCTTTACAACTTCACTAGAAATTGAAGAGAGGGACTGTGAGGGAGACCACCTTTGAAGAAACAATACTTCATCTGATGCACGAACAGCACTGTAAATGTCCAAAAGGCAAGCTGTACACATTTTTATTATCTCCAGTAAAAGAGATACTCCAAAATACTCCAAAAGCAATCTTAATATTTTTAGAAATCATCATAAAGTTATGGAACACAGAGATGTTAAGTTATACTGCATGTACCAGCAAAACTACTATTAAATGCAATGTATTCCACATTTTTCTCTAGAATGTACGTACTGCAAAAGTGTGTGCGACTTAAGGAAAAGGGAACTTTACTCTTTTATCCCATGCTGATGCTCTATCATAACTAACAACATCAAAATAAACTTTTACACTTTTGAACTGAGAGGGCAAGGCAGAAAGATGATGGCATACGAAAGGGTTACGCCTTGCTTGCATAGTATTACAGAAGAGAAATATCAAAGCTGTTGAGGTTGCTCTTTAACACCACAGTATTCACACACTAGCTTACCATATTCACAGGACTGTTGTAAGTCTGAGATAATTCGTAGGATGTTGTTCATTAAGTTTGTTCTTTGTTCACTTTCCAGAATGCTCCCCGTCGATGGGTATGCAGAATCAATGTACGTCAAGTCTGACAGATAAATACCTGAGCAAGATTAGAATGGAAGATTTCCTTAGTGTCTCACATTTACCAGAAAAAATTGCAAAGAATACTTCATAGAATTTCTTGCTTTCATCGACAAATTACCTCAGTAGGTTATTTTGGATATGCCTGAGACCTTTGGCAAGATCTACAAGAGCCTTCAGACCTCAAAGTAAAACAGTAAGAATGCCTGGACTTCCAAGAAGACACATCACCATACCTCCTCTGCCTGGGATTGAGTCTAAGTTCCGCTCCATGACTTAGTCCTTAGTTTTGGTACCCCTAGCTCAGCTGTATTTGTAGATGCTGTGCGTACAGACACATGGTTTTCTGGCACAGAAAGTCTCAGCAGGACAGAAAGGATCCTTTTTTTCCTCCTGCACTGTGCCAGGCATGCACTAGCTGCCTTGAACACTGACAGCATCCTTCTAAATTTTGAAGTAATTACAAGAGCTATCTGAGATTACACACAGCTACTCAGGAACCTATTCTTCTGCCACACTACCAGCAAGAAACTCCCCTTGACAATTATGAAGTAATCACATAATGCTAAAATACCTGATTAAGTTGACTAAGGTTTTTAGAGAGTCTACTACTTAATTCCTCCAAAATTCCTCCACAAAAAAAGCAACAGAAGAAAAAAACATCTCATCTACAACTCCTCAACCGGAATGAAAACTCACACTCAACTTGTAATACTGGAAAAGTTAACTAGGTAAGAAGTGCATGCATTAAAACACAGTATGAATTGTGCAGTTTATATTCACCATAACTGCTAAGACCCAACCTTATTCTTAGGTCTTCAAGTCTTATGTCTTTTTTCTTCCTCACCAGCATCGTAATTTCACCATTCTTTCATCCTTTGATTATGCACAAGGGGTGAGTCCTCCTCTGTGTGAGTTCCTGTTAGTGATACACTGCTCATTTTGCTTATTTTCATTCTCCATCTCTAGAATTTCACCTAAAGCCTAACCTTTCTTAGCCCAATTAAATGAAACACCCTGACCAACTAATCCTGCCATTAAAAAGCAACTGCGCTTCTACATCTTTCACAATATAGAGATCCTACATGACTATAAAAATATCTAAACTTGAAAACATTATTGGAGAAACTTGTTTCAGTCATAGGGAATTTTTAAAAGTATATTTTGCTTCATGCTCAGACCTGTATAACCAGAATCATAACAAAAAGCTTGGCTTTACAGGTGGAAGGCTGTTAATACAATCTCACTAGAACAGCAGTCGTGTTTGTATAGCACCCAACCAGTACAGCCCTCAGATGCGAGCTGGGAAACTCTGGGCATCACTCCAAAATCAACACATACATGCGCGTGTGCGCACACACACAGAAACAAATTAAAATACCTGTGGTTGAAAGGTGACATATAAAAAAGTGAATTAAAAGGTATTACACATGACCTGATCTAATACTAAAATTCTCTGTTTTCCATTCTGCTAAAATCAGCTTATTAAAAAAAAAAAAAAATCTGAAAGATCAGATATTCACATTTACATTGCGATGTTATCCTGACTGCATGAACCTACCCCTGAGCTCAGCTTTGTTAAGCAATGTCCAAGCAGGCCTTAAAAAGCCCAAACCTACTCAATCTTTTGTAGAAAAAATAAAAATCAATCATGCCTACTAATTATAATTAAAGAAATCCCCTGTGAAGAAGCACCTGCAGTATCACGCATGAGCTTAGAAGCTAGTTGCACAATTCTCTTTCTGAATGACTTAAGCAATTCAGCATGGATTTTTCTCTTATCTCCATCAAGAGCTTTCATTTAGAGAGCTGCTCTCTAAAATTATTTGGCGCGTTTTTACAAAGTCTAAAACAGTCCTGAAATTGTTTGAAGGTCATTCTTTCCAGTGTAACTGGTTTGTCTTCTGTGAAGAAATCGATGACAGTAAAACCAATGCACTGAACTGCTGCCTTACTCCACAGAGCTGCATCCTGCATTCCTCACTGGCTGTGTTCTTTTTTTCTACTTCTAACCCTAATCAGATGTTATCAAACACTCTGATATCGACTCCAAACTATCACAGCCAGCTCTAACATCTCCCACATGCATCAGAGCCTTCACGCATTTACCAACTGCAACTGTTTCTTATTAAGGGAACGTCAGGAATTGAATGTGACATTCTATTAACATTCTTCTCGACTATAAATGGTTCATTTTTCCCTGTTGTATCCAGCCAGGCTGCCCCTTTTATTCCCAGCAACACAAATGGAGTTTTATCAGCCTGAAAGAATCTTTCTTCTAAATGAAGCCCAGCACTGTAACAACTTGAAAGGCATCTTTAGGCAGCGTAGTAAAAATGTTTGATTTGTAATTGCCTGCTGAACTCTTGCACAGTCTGTTGCCATATGGTACCCTCCCCTCAGCTGGCAAACAATCTTTCCTTGTTCCTGACTCCTCGGCCTCCCTGCCCCCGCTTTTCTGGAGGGTATGGATAGGAAATCCGAAGGAGGAGTTTCTGCTGCCCTTCGTGTTGGCGGTGACATCATAGGTGGGCTGAACGGCTGAGGCTGGTGTGTTTGTTTAAAAAAAACTGTCCAAATGTGATGTATATGGAATCTGGGTCAGCTGTAGCTGGTTAGTGCACTTCTGCATGGGAGAGTGCAACACCGCAGCTTCAAAAAAAAAAAAAAAAAACAAAAAAAAAACCACATTGCTTTTTTTCCCTCCCTCCGGAATAAAACATACTGGAACTTTTTCTTCAATTATATTTAAATGATTTAAGTAGTTTGCTTATCGCATGGAGAAACCCAACTCCCCAGCGCAGCCTGGAGCTAACAGAGAAAGACAAAAGCAGTTTTCAACGACAACTGCAGCTTAACAATCTGCAACATTAGAAAACACAGAAAGAAAAGGCAACTTGGCCTCCGGATCATCCACCTACGACAGAAGCAAACCAGCTGCAACATTCTTTTCTCTTGGTAAGTTTTCACATTATTCTTTCTTGCAAGTCTAATTTTGAGCTATATGCAAATTCTGCATGCATCCATCATCTACAGGCAATTATGAACAAACGAACCTCTCTCAGCCTGAGAGCAGTTTGACAAGTAAAATACAGACCTCATTTTCGTGGCGTTTGGTAGAAACTTGGAAGGAATTAAAAAGCACTCTGCCTAAGAGCAGGGACTAACTCATTCCAGTTGCAAGGATGAGCAAGTTTCAGTTGCTCTGCTGTAAATCTCCTGTAAGTTTTATGTTACTGAAAGTTACTGAGAAATCAGTACTACCAGATTCTTTGTTACGCATACAATTGGATATTGTGAAAGGATTCATGTGAAAATCAGATCCCACCAGAAAGCAAAAGCCAAAATTGCCATCGACCTCAGGGAGCTGGATTTCGCCCAGTGTTACAGCTCAGACCTAGCATTACTAGAAAATGGATACCTCAATAAAACTACTGTAAGAAATCCTAAGTAAACCAATGCACATCTCTAAGTACAATCATTGTGTGCCTTTCCAACTACAGCTTTATTTACGCTGCTTCTGAGTAGTGGAAGCAGCATGATTTGTACGACCGGTCAAGAAACCAGAGTCATTCACTGGTTCTGAACAAAATTAAGTTTGCAGCACTGCAGTCGTGGAGCCGAAAATCCAAAGGAATTGCTGTAATGGGCACTAGGCTCTTCCTTCTACAGAGTGTGTAAAGAGGGAAAAGAAAATTAATCGTATCGGAATGTAGCAGCAGCTTGTTTTCAAACAGTTTCATAAAAATGAAACGCAACTGACAAGGCAACAGTTTGCCTTGGAAAACAGAGGGGTTTGTTACAGTTCTTGAGGGGGTGGGAGGGGGAAAAGATGAAGTTACAAAGCAGCGATTAAAACAAGAACGCTGCTTTACAAACAGAAAACAAAAGTACAGGGAGAAATAAACAAAGAAGTTGTTAAAACAAGTTGCTACTTTTGCCTTCCTTTATGCTGACCTTGAAATGAGAATATGGCAAACAATCCAGAACAATAGAAAAGAATTTAAGTTTCACATTTGCATTAACGAGCCCTCAGAAATGTCCGGCACAGCAAGAGGGCGAAGGGTGAACTCTGAAAGAAGAGTTACAGCAGCAAACTTAATGAAAATTTAGTAGCTATGGAATGAAGAAGTCTGAGGCAACCTTGACAAACAGAAAGATGGAGCCTTTCCAAGCTCTTGAGCCTTTTTTTTTTCTTTTTTCTTTTTTTTTTTTTTGAACTATCCTTTTGTGCTTCCTACATGCTAACAGGAACAACTTAAGTCACAACAGCAACAACAAAAACCCATCTGAAGCCTACATTACATGCTTTGGACATCCATTCATTACTCCCCAAGCTTTTGATTTACACTGCTTAGAACAATTCCTAAACCTTTCCCAAATGAAAACAGCTGAGTCAATAATTTTACAGCAGTAAAATGGTTACATGCGAGGTTTTAACTCCTGCTCCTTTGCTGTCTTCCAGCTTTGGAGTTCAAGTTTTGGAAAGCTTATTTTAAACAAATAATGGGCTATTAATATTACGGTGTTGCCACAAGAATGATTTGAAATGTGATGGAAAAACATGCCATGTAAACTTCTGCCAATAACTGCAGGCTATTATCAGGTTTTAATTATTGTTTTACTGGGCTTAATTGGCTGCTCATAACATGTCCTATTAGTCTGGTCCTTGAAATTTACACAGCGATGAATGAAGCAGAACTTCCCAGAGCAAACAATTGCTAGATGCCTGACAGCTTTAGACTCCTGGAGGCCCCCAACTAACACAACAGAACGCACCAGTCCACTGGGGCTGCTTGTTAAGATGCTCCATCAAAACACCACGGGTGCAAACAAATGTAAACGAATCCTCATTAAGTTGCAGTAAAACACACACTTGTTGCTGGCTTTCAGAATATGTAGTATGACATGGTCTACAAATCTCTCCTGCAGAGAATTTCTAAGAACCTATCATTTCTTGAAGTGATAGATTTATAGTGAGTACTTCAAAAAAATACCTGAATATTTTTATTGCCTTTTCTAAAAGGAATCAGACTCCTGTTAAGCTCAGAAGTAGAATTCTGCCAGTCAGTTCATCATCTATCCGACAAACAAAACCCAAGAACTTATTATTTCTGGACTCCAGTCAAAACAATTGAAAGCAATCCTGTTATTCCACCGAACACTTACTGGAAAAGCACTTGTTTATACAGGGGAAAGTAATTTACAGATGTACACAGATGCATCAGGAATCCATGTGAACTTTTTTTCCCCCGCAGTGTTTTTCCCATAGCAGTATGACTTCTAATGCTATGGACACAGACCTGAGCTAAAAACACTGTGCTTATCTGTGTGGGGGTAGGGGAATATAGATGGCTTTAATAATTTTAACTGCTTAGAGGATGTTAAAGAGAAAATGTACGTCTATGAGAAATATCAGCAATAAAGCTTTCAGATTTAATCATTCTCATAGGAACATTACTCTCACCATATCATTTACTTGCTCAAAAGCAAACAAAAAACTCAGCTGTTTTTTATAAACACGTACAACTTCCTGTTGTACGTGTTTATAAATGGAGGCTTATATAAAAGGCCCTGGTTAATATTTATCATCTGACCAAATCCTTTTGATAAATATTCTGGGTAAAGATAGATGCTGACACCGTGCTTTCCATACAAAGGGAAGCCTACATTCACGTTTACCTGCAGCATTTCCATTACAGTCAGTCATCACAACCTACACAGCCCAGGGAGAGGTGATTTTCATCAGCTCTGAAAGAACAGATTTCCTAATTTCTGCTGTGGGTCTCCAAATTCTACATCCTGCTGAACATTACACTCGTAGCAGCTCGATAAAGAACAAGGTTTGCAGCGCAGATAGTTAAAACAAAGTACTCCTAAACCATTTCCCACCTCCAGTATTAGTCATTTTAAAGTCTTACATATTAGGCTATCGCTCTGGGATATTTTGGATAAGCAGCTTGTATTTTTATTTTATTTTATTATTATTTTTTTTAAGCTGCTTGCCCAGACCATCAGGAAATTTTTGAAACAGTGCTTTCATTTCCTTCTAAGATGATAAAAGCTCCAGGTAAATATATTATGCAGAACCAGCTCTTGCATGACAAGCTCAGCATTAAGTTGCTTTAGCACCCCAAACAACATCTCAAAATGTTTAATTTTTTCCACCATCAAGTTTTCTGTGGAAGTACACATCACCTACCAGGTAGATTCTCAGAAGAAACTCACCTTTGCGTATGAGAATGAGTGAGTTTAATACAAGATGTTTCAATCACTTAAAAGTTCTAGGGCATAATGTTGTGCAGCTGTTTCATTTGGTTATGCTACATAGACCATTTCATTCATTTTATAGTCCAACAGCACACATGTTGACAAAGAACTTCAAACTTTATTAAAACACACAAGCATAAATGTTCAAAATGAACATAATGATTAAAAGATAGTGGAAAGCAAGCTGCTACAGACTACTTGGTCAAATAGGGGTTTGCACAGCAAAATGTTTTATTTTTTTCAAATATTCATTTTATGTGCTTCAGGGGAAAAAAATGTATTGCTTTTCCTCTCCCAGCCACTGATTACTTAAGTAACTGTACAGGTCTTAAAATAACTGCCAGGGACTAAGATGTTCTTCACCTTGTTGGGCTATGAAGTAGCTGCTATTAAAAAAAAAAAGTAATATACTGAAATTTAATTACAGTTACATACAGTACACCATAAAGTCTCTTTTCCTTCAACTGAAAATACTGAAGAACAACTGAAAAACAATTTAAGGGACACAACAGAGGTTTCCAACTTCAGTCTATTAATTTAGCTCATCCTTCTCCAGTTCAACACCACACACAGTTGTGTTTCCCACGTCATCACCACGATTCATGTGAAAATTTAAACTAATGAACTTCAAACTCCGAGCACCACTTGAGTCATTACTGAAGCCTGAATTTGACAAAGGAAAATACACAATTAGTCCCAGAGAAAAACTATACTTTCCCCTATATATTTTTAACAGAACGTATTCCTTCAGCACAGACACACTAAAACTATAAACTGAGTTCTGTTTTTGAAATATATATACATATTTACCAGTAGTTCATAATCAAAATAAGAGTGAAATATATAGAACAGATCTAATTATAAACTCTCTAATTACAAAATTCTCAAGATTTTAAGTGTTCTCTCATTTCTTACTCCACAGTGTGTTAAAGGCAAATGCTTTCTTCCCCCTCAGAGCAGAACTTGTAATGCAACTGTGGACCATTTGATTGAAGATCCTAGATGTAATTCCCGATTGCACAGAGCATGTTCTGAAGTTTGCATTCACTGCTCACAGTTAAATCAAAAAATAAAAACTTGATGCACTTACTCTGAAGCTGCAAAGATGGAGTGTGCAGCAATAATATTAAAGTCAGTAAGAGAAGAGGGAGAAGTGACCTGGTATAAAAGTCATCACTTGTAAAGCTGAAGGTAAAGGAAGCAGTATTAGCCTGCTTTGCCTTCAGGGAAACTGCTGCAGGATTGCCAAATGCACTTACATCTGAGTTTGGCAGGAACCGCATGAAAATTACTAACTTTCTCTGGGTTTACTTGACTCCAGCCTGTAACCATGCAAAGGCCACTGCACAAGGCCTTGTACAGCTGCTCACAGTAGACTGCAAACGAAAGCCAGGTCAGCAGCTGAGATGAGAGAGAATAGCAATCTGCTTGACAAGTCAAATTAAACATGAGAAATGAGGTTTTCTCCTGACTTTTGTGCTACCTTTGTTAATTATCTCAAATAATTAAAAACAAAGTAAACAAAATATGTATTTCTACAAGTATTCTTGTATTTTCATCACAGCACTGTAGTTATTTACACAGAATTAAAAAGAACAGATTATTTTCTTAATATATGAATGACACAGTTCAGTATGGTATTTAAATTGGCAAACTACCTGACACTTTAATGTTACTGGGATAAATACATCCCCAAAGATATATGTGACAGTAGTGAGTTAACAGTAAAGCCAGCAAAGCAGAGATATACAAGTTCAGATCACATCACATGATAGGCTTTCTTCACAGATTTGAAATTAATTAAATATGTAATTCTCATCAACATTAAGACAATTGTTTGACTCATTTCCTACCTAACACCGTTGCCCAAAGTGGATGCATAAATGTATTTTTCAAGTCTACCATGTCTGTGTGTCCACAAACTTGAAAAACGCATGGGCGTATGAATGGATACGTATGCATATACTATTTAACAGGAGGTATCTGTAGATACTAACAGATACTAATATAAACCCAAGAAAGTGGCAGAAAGGTTTGTGTGATCCAAATTCAAATCTTTTCAACTAGTTTTGGAAAAATTAAAACCACTGCCTCCCAGCTTCCCTTCCATGCAAATATACCGCAGGTAACTTGGTACGATCGATAAATCTGTGCTTCACTTATAGTGAGTAGGCGACTCTATGCTTTGAAACTAACCTAACAGAATCTAACTGCAACCAAAAGACTCCAAACGCTTGCCTACAGGCACACGGGCACAACAAAACCCATCAGTTTAGTTAGTTTAAGCATTAGAGCCTTAGTTATGGCTCTAATTAATTATGTTCTATCTGTTCAACAGTCTCTTCTAAGTCATCACACTTCCTCCAAAATGAAGATACTGAAATGGACTTTGGGTATGCTGTTGTTCCTACTGTTGTCTATCGGGCGCTGTACAGAACCATCAACCCTCAATAAAACATCCCAACGGAGGCATCCTCGTTCCACAGATGGTGGAGAAGAAGGGAAGAAATGTGGTTACACCTTCTTGGTCCCAGAACAAAAAATCACAGGGCCAATCTGTGTGAATAACGAACCAGGTACTGGTAACAGAAAAGATGAAGTCACAAGAATGGACATAGAGAACTTGAAGGATGTGCTGTCCAAGCAAAAACGCGAGATTGACATCTTGCAGTTGGTGGTAGACGTGGATGGAAACATTGTGAACGAAGTAAAGTTGCTGAGGAAAGAAAGCCGCAACATGAACTCTCGGGTCACTCAACTCTACATGCAACTCTTGCATGAGATAATCCGAAAGCGCGATAACTCACTTGAACTTTCCCAATTGGAAAATAAAGTCCTCAACGTAACAACAGAAATGTTGAAGATGGCAACAAAATACAAGGAGCTTGAAGTAAAATATGCAGCACTGACTGACCTTGTAAATAACCAGTCTGTGATCATCTCCCTGTTGGAAGAGCAGTGCTTGAGAATCTTCTCACGACAGGACACCCATGGGTCCCCACCGCTCGTCCAAGTAGTGCCGCAGCACATTCCCAACAGTCAGTCATACACTCCCGTTCTCCTGGGAGGCAATGAGATACAGAGAGACCCAGGGTACCCCAGAGACAGGGATGTAAGGCCACCACCTGATCCGGCTACTTCTCCTACTAAGAGTCCCTTCAGAGTACCGCCGCTGGCTTTAATTAACGAAGGTGAGTGAACTATTGCTATTTGTCTAATTCCTCAGAAGGAAACTGTCCTGATTATAAGACTAAAATGAAGAATTAGAGGTACCTTCTATACTAACCCTTCTTCCAGATTGAATTTCTGAACATTGGCTGTTTCAAAAAACGCATCTTCTGCAACTATGGCTTAAAATTGCAATCTGTGAAATAACACCTTTGAGTCACAAAGTGCAGGGGCTGGCACCTCCAGCTGGGTTTTACTTATGGGAGTGAAAATTCATTTTCAGCATATGCTTTCTAGTATCTATTGCTGTTTCTCTGAAGATTCTCAATGACTACATGTTACACTAACTAGTAACAGGGAACACGAGACAAGCTAATTCACCCTAAGTAAAGAAAATAATTTTAAGTAGATGTCTTGTAGAGCTATACGTACAGAACTTGCCAGAAGTTATTCCTGTTGGAAGAATTTTAGCCCTTAAGTTCTGATCTGCTGTAAGATGAGCACCGCACAACAGACAACGACCAAAGGTGTGGATGAAATACTTGAGCGTGAAACAAGTTTGAGAGGGCAAATAAAGGAAGGCTGGGTCTAATCAGATGCACTCAACTTCGAAAATTTTAAGTGAGTAACTAGGTTCACAACAATCTGATGTTAGTAGGATGTCAAGTAAAATCACAAATATTATGAAAACACATGCAGGGGAATTTATCACATCTTCATGTTGCATTCCTTAGACTATTACATAAATACACTTTTCACTACAAACAGAACTACTGACAAGAAAATTAACTACTACTGAGATGCCCTGAATTCAATTAAAACTCTATTAAATCTTTTTCAGAATTACAGTAAAAAAAAATTAAGGATTCAGAAAACACAACTCATGTTTTTCATAGACAACTCTTGCTTTCGGCTTCTTTAGCTTGCACAGCAGGAATAGTTAGCCTTCTATTCACCCCTAAGTTGCCTTTAGTTACAGTTGGAAACTCAGCTTGGTTCTTAAGTTGAAGGCATTTATTTGTGATTATCTCACAGCAACACAAACAACTAGCTGCTGATGTAAAGAATGACTACTTCTATTCAGATCTGTAGAACATTCAGGCATGAGCCCAACTCAAATGCCAGATGCCATGAGAATTTAAGTCACACATCATGACACAAAGGGAACAGCTAATATAAAAGCATTAACATCCAGTCACACAGCAGAAGTATAATTCCAAAAAACAGCCATTTCCTGTTTCCCAGAAAACCTATGCTTCAAGGTTGCATGTTTTTTAGATGTATCATTTTCTCTCATTACATACCTGCTGTACATGGGAAATGAGGCAAATTAAATTATCTACTAGTTTTCACTGACCCATTAATTCCTAGAAGTCCACAATTTAAATCCATTTTTACAAAGGAGCACAAAGCACAAAACCTTAGGAAGATTAACTTATTCAAAGAAACAGCTGCACGCAACAAGTTATGAAAATGTCAAATGTGCATTTTCAATTGCTAGCGGGGAGTAAAACTCAGAAACTCTGGGGGAACAGCAGGCCCAGCTTACTTTCAGAACAGTTCTTCAATTTGCATTAACATTGCTCTAGAAATTGAGGAAGAGTTTTCCACGAATTTCAGTTGTCACAGTTATCTCAGTGCTTGTGATAACAGCCAACATCCCCAAATCGTCCTGCATTTGTGTTAAAGCACAAAAGCAGCTACAAATTGAACAGGTACTTGAAAATTCCACATGCACAACCCACTTTACTGCTAATACATCCCAGTTAATAATGTAACTTAAGTATATACCCTGCTTTATTTTGGGATTTTCCTTTAGTACTGATCATAGTCCTCTGTGTGAAGCTTAAATAAGCATTATTTCTATGTCATCAGTCCAAGAGAAGACAACAGAATATGGAATGTACTAAATCACGTGTCTAAAACATTTCAGAAGTAAAATACTAACAGATCCATCACGTTCTAACTTAAAACTACTTAAAACCACTAAAAAGTTGTGTCAGTTTGCCCCAACAGCTTAGTAAAAAGAGACTGTTACACAGAGGAGTTGGATTAGATGATCTCCAGAGGTCCTTTCCTGCCCATACGTATCACATAATCATAGATTTCTATTCCTTACACAGGTAATACATTTTTAACTAAACTTAAAAGCAACAGGATTTCAAAGGTACAGCTTTTTTTGATTAAGAAACCCTGCACCCATACCAACACTATGGTAGACACTGTGGAGAATCTTTCACTATTTCAGAATCTCAGCATTTGCACTGAACAAGGAATGGATCTCTTCTTAGACCAGGAATTTAAAATCAAATTGGATGTAACAAGTTTTACTCCTCAAAAAAAAAAAAAAAAAAAAAAAATTGAGACTATGCACCTGAAGTCATGGGATTTGATACTTTTCCTAATGCTAAAAGCAGCAGTTTGTCAACTCTACTACAAGACTAATTCACAGTATGGACACAGACAAATCTGAGCATCAAAAAGCAGATAAACTACATCCTATGGTCTTAATGCCATTTGAAGTTCAATGGCTTTGGCTAGTACAATTTGTCTGCCATGAAAGCTAAATCCCTTAAAATCACTCCAAACATCTGCACAGTTTGCTCATGCAAAAATGGACCCCTCATATCTCCTCAAGAGGAAATTAAAGGAAATAATACATGGCAGGTCTAATTGAGCTATTTTCAATGTTTAATATTATTAAAAACCTACTTCTGTTTACACTTCTTCTAATGCAGTAACTGCTTCACAAGAATACTTGTAGAGTGACCTCTGTGTTCAGTTATACAGAGCCCAATTTTACTCCAGGCAGTTCAAAGAAAGGAAACGACATCAAACCTAGCCTAGGAGATGCATAAAGAAGTTGCAATGTACATTATCTACATGGAAATTTTAACTGTGAACAAGGGAAAAAACACTCATAGCAAAGCTACTGTGTTTCTTTCCTAAACATAATATGTGTAATGACATAATAATACTTGTAACATAATAATAAGCACTAAAAGAATGACAAAACATCAGATATTGACCACACAGTATGCACAGCAGTACAGCTCAGTGTGGGCAGCCACTGCTGCAACCAGAAGCTGCAAGTCACCTTCTGCAGATACACAAACTTTCTGCGTGCTTATTAATATGAAATGTTCTACAGATTTCTTGCTAATTATAGACTTAGGTAACAGGCAAGTAATACCTAAAGAATATATTTAAAAAAAAAAAAAAATTCAATTTGCTTTTGCCTTGGAAACTTCGTCTGCAATGAAGGTCACTTTCACTCAACCTCTGCTTTTAATTAAGGAACCTCAACAGCAATCTTTCATGCCTCTTTTCACATTAGCCTCTTCTGTGACTGATGAGAATTTTTTCTGATCTTCCAGATTTGAGAAAAAAAAAAAAAAAAAAAAAAAAAGTAGGTCATTTATTTCCAGATTTACTGAGTTTGAGCTTTTAAATGCCTTTAAAGCATCCTCCATTTACTAGCCATCAGAGCACAGCCTGCTTTGCTTTACTAAATAGCTGGTCTCTAATCAAGTTGACTGAAGTAACGATACATGAACAGACATAATTAAAATATTACCAAAAATGAAAGGCAAACAAAGCAAAGATTAGAGTTATGTAAGGTCCATGCTTATTACTGTATGCACTTCTGTAAGTAGTGTTTGTAAAGTCTATATTCCTATGCCCCAAAGTAGAGCTTCCAAGCAGCCCTGTCAATAGCACTTTTTAGAATCACGAACCTGAAAACACACATGTGCCCTATTAGCTGCTCAAAGGCCATCTGCCACCACTTGCCTATTTCCTCCCTTGGAGCAGCACTTCCACGTGTAGCACAAATGGGCAGCACATGAAACTCACACAGACTCCCACTCACATTTATTTAGCCGGCTGCTCCTTGGATGGGGTAAGAACACAAAAACACAAGTGATGCACTGCAAAGATACTCCGTTTCCCTAAATTCCACATCTGTACGTTCTGGCACTAAGTAGCTCTCTAACACTGCGCGTTCAAGTGTGGGAGGCTTTGTTTTGGTTTGAGTGTTTCGTGTCTGGCTTTCTTCACTTTTGTTTTCAACTGACCAGTTTCAATTGAGCACGCTACAAAATAAGTTGCCATTTAAGTTTGGTATAAGTGGTAAAGGAGGAAACAGTTGATGCAAATTATAACATACTTCTTCAGCACCACGAGCCAGGGAATAAACCCTTGCCAGGACAGTTAAAAATCACATGCTGCTAAATGAAGTGTGTTATCTGTTCAGCAAATTTATTATTTTATTCAAAATAGAATGTGATGCATTTATTTTTATACTTTATATGCATACATACAAAGCAACTTTTTATGCTGCTTTTCATAGCAATTTTACCTTGACTGAATTTCTGACTTTCCATTATCTCCAAGTCTTTCACTGCAAAACCAAACATTTTGGAACTGTGTGCACTGCACAGCCAACCTTGAACTCTTACAGAATTTCTCTCCATAAAGGTCCGTTCAAAGACTGCCAACATGCCAAAGATGCTGGGTATTCCAACAGTGGCATTTATATGATCAAACCCGAAAACAGCAACGAACCAATGCAGTTATGGTGTGAGAACAGCTTAGATCCCGGAGGATGGGCAGTTATTCAGAAGAGAACAGATGGATCTGTCAACTTTTTCAGGAACTGGGACAGTTACAAGGTAACTTCCGGAATGCTGAAAATCAGCACCTTCATTTTGGTGTGACACTGAGTTATCTATGTTATCTACTGCAGTCCAGGTGTTAACATCCCCAATGCAATTCTTCATCCTAAATGTTCCCCGTGAGTGGTAAATACTGAAGAGATGAAAATAGAGGGTCACTTAAGCTAGAAAGGAAATTAACTGCATAGAAGCAGGAGGGGCTCTCCTCAGAGATGGATGCATTTCAGTAGGAACGTCTTATTTCATTGAATGCATTGCTTAACTTTGTATTGACTCATAGTTTGAAACTGTCTGTTTGTAATGCACAACACAACATTTGTGAAGAGATGTTACTCTAGACAGTGACTGGGAAGTCATTAATTACAAGGACCTAACTGAACACATGCTTTCCATTAACACACAAACTACAGTAAGTACGCAGAAAGTTTAATTGTCTCCTCTATGAATAAGTAATTCCGGGCAGTGAAATTATTCATTTATGCATACCAAAAGAGTTGTAGAATCAGGGCCTCAACTTTAAAATGTTCTTAGTGATAAATTAAAAGAAATCATTCTCACACCTTTAGAACTATATTAGAAATCTCTGCAAGATGCAGGGCTTGTGAAGGGAAACGTTCTTACTGTGATACCATGCATATTATGATATATTATGCTATATTATGGTATCAGGCAATACACCTGGGCCAAAAAAAAACCATACTGCTTTGAAATAATTATATCCTCAGCAGAAAATGTGAAAATCTGTTTGTTTTTTTTTGTTTGTTTGTTTTTGTTTTTAAGCAATCATGCTCTAACTTCATAGATGCAGGGCAGCTCTTTCCTGTATGCTTACTTCAAACAGACCTTCAGTTGTGGCTTTCATTATATTTAAGAGAAAACAGACATTTAACTCAATTGGACCAAAAGCATCACCTATGAAAAGAAATGACAAGATTACTAGGAGGATTTTCACCTTTTTTTTTTTTTTTCTTTCCTCACTACACTTGTAGAATTTAATCATTACTCTTTAACAGTTGTTCAGTCTTTATTTCTGAGAATGGTGGGTGGGCTTTTCCACACACCTCGAAATATCATAAGGCAGTTAGTTATATCATCTTACAAAGTCGCCATAAGCATTTTTAACATAACACATTAGAAGTGTGTATTAAGAGAGTGTAATGTGTGTACAAGAGTGTATTAAGTGTATTACGAATCTATAACTGGCATTTGACAGAAGGCCAATCTTGATCAAGCTTGCTCCCAAGTGATTTTTCATTTTAGTAGGCTTCAATGTGTTAAGAGAGAAGCTGAAATCAAGCAATACACCATTCAAATTAAATAGATGTTTAGTTGTAATGGCTGAAGATTGTATTCTTAGTATCCTTATTACCAAACCTCGAGTACTTAAAGGCACACTACTGCATGCAGCTGACTTAAATAAACTGCAGGCTGCACTGCCGACAGCACGGATGCCCCCCATTCTATTTTTGTGTGCCTGCACAGCTCCATTAGTGCAACTGACAACTCTGCCATCTTTAATCAATCTCTACTATGTCATTCTGCTAGCAGTTCATAAATAGCTAGCAGTAAATAAATGGCCAAGGGCAGCAAACAAAGCATTTAAATGCATGTGTTGAGTAGCCATCCTGAAATTTGAAAGGTGTTCAGTACCCCAGTTCCATTGGTTTATAAAACTCCTGCTGATAAAAGCCTGACAAACAAGAAAAACTGGAGTGAACATCTCCTTCTTATCTTTTGTACAGAAAGGATTTGGAAACATTGATGGAGAGTACTGGCTGGGACTAGAAAATATTTACATGCTTACCAATCAGGATAATTACAGACTACTGATTGAATTAGAGGACTGGAGCAACAAGAAGGTCTATGCAGAATACAGCAGCTTCCGTCTGGAGCCCGAAAATGAATTCTACAGGCTACGCTTAGGAACATACCAAGGAAACGCAGGCGATTCCATGATATGGCACAACGGAAAGCAATTCACAACACTGGACAGAGACAGAGATATGTATTCAGGTAAGGCAACTACCACCTACTTGAAAAGCAAACACAGTAGATTCCAGCAGTGATATCCTTAAAGAAAAAAATACAAGAAAAACGATGCAAGTTCTGATAGAATAACTCAACTAAAAGATATTTAAAATAGATCAAGAAAAATTGCACTGATTTCGTAACTTAGCTCAACGACAACCTCACCTCACGCATGTGATTCTTTGCAGTCAGGACACCTTCCCAGGTGAGCTCCCAGAACAGCAAGGCCACATAAATACAACCTCCATGAACAGAAGGTTCTGAATAGCACCAAAGGAACTGCAGCTGTGAACAGGCTCTTAGTTACATGACTATACTTGAGAAACGGGCAGATCACTTCATTTAATTCTCCTTAAAGAAGGCTTTGTTGTTTCTTTTTTCTCTAAAACCTTAGGGCTAAGAGAAGAAGCAGAGAAGTGTAATAATAGAACTGCACTTAAGAATTAGTCTCTATTTTTTCCTCAGCTGTCAATAACCAAAAAGCTACACAAACTCTGCAAACTCATAGAAGCCTCACAGAGTAAATGCACAATTAGCAAGCAGCGATCTGTGGAACGTGGACCCGAGTGCTGCTTGGGACTGCATCAATTCACATCACTTCCACAGAAGTATTTCTAAACAGCACATAACCCAAGTTCTTTGAACGTTAGCTCACTGAAAAGCACTGCTAGTATTCTGAGAACAGTTGATCTCCTTAGTTTTCAGCAGTCACATTAAGTACCGTGTTAATTATCTCCCTCCAGACAGAATGCAGAATTTAGGTAGAAGCAGCAACTGATATGACTGCAACAAGACACTAAAAGTCCTCTCTGAGAAACAGCCAGAATGTATAAGTGTTTTACTGATCTCCTGCATTTCTTCTCTACTAACAGTGACTTTACCTACTTCTTTCTGTTCCACAGGAAACTGTGCTCATTTCCACAAGGGAGGCTGGTGGTACAACGCGTGTGCACACTCCAATCTCAACGGGGTGTGGTACAGAGGAGGCCACTACAGGAGCAAATACCAGGATGGAATATTTTGGGCTGAGTACCGGGGAGGTTCCTACTCCTTGAAAGCAGTTCAAATGATGATCAGACCTATAGACTGAGGAGGAAAATCCCACAGTGCTCAAGCCATCAAGTATAAACTTATCGGTGCTTGGGTTACAGAAAAATAAAATATTACTTCCAAATCATTATTTTGCACAATCTGTCCCTGCAGAATGCAGGCCTACTATTTTCCTTTCTCCCCAGTTGCCCCTTGCCTTCTTTTTTTTTTTTTTTTTTTTTAATTAAAGAAACCTTTTCTACTGTAATAGACAGTGTTTTTCAAACATGTATTCAACACAAACAGATGTTCACATTTGTGATGCGTATTTATCTATGTTCAAGCCCAACATGCTTCATGTAAACAACCTTTAAGGTTGGTAAGAAAGACATTCAGATAAATGAAAAGATACAAGCTTATCACTTAAAATGCTTATGCTTCTTCAGACCAGTTCAACCCTTAAATGTAAATATGTGAAATGACATTGTCTTGCTTTAATGTGAAAATTAACCAGTTATTTAACAATTTATTTAAAAATGTTGGTATAACTCGCAATGAAAATCTGACTTCACATTCCTGTTTAAGACTTACGCCCAGAAGCTACCTAAAAAACTGAAGACATGCTAGCTTTCCAACAGCGGGAGATTTTGCTACAAATAATTATTTCAAAATGAAGTGGTGAATTAAACATACATTTCTTAATGGTGTAGGAATTCCCTAAGATCTGCAGGTCCTAACTTCTGCTCAACACGTACACAAAGAGAGAAAAAGAACAGTTTTATGAAGTGGATGATAAAAACTCAAGACAAACCAAATCATTCACCCTACTTAAAACCATCTTTTGATACTTCGAACTTAGATGGCAAAATGGAAAAGTCCCGATAATAAAATCAGGACTTTACATGTGGAGATTCTCCCCTGCTTCCATTAGAAGTGATGAGGTCTGAACAGATACTCACAAGTGTTAGTTTAGAGAAGAACCAAGTCTCACAAGAGTAACACAAGTTTGCTACCTGTCAGCCTCTATCATACCAACATAGCTTCCTGCTGACATAGATCAGGAATCAGCTCTGAGAACCCAAAACTAGTGGATTGCTCTTATGACACAAATATTTCCCCTCCCCTATGTGTATACTACTCTAATTCTATCTATATTAAATGTTTTTGCCTTCTGGATATCTGACTTCCACTGGGATTAATATGTAATTCAAGAAGTTCATTAGAAAATACTTCCCCAACCTTCAACAAATGCGATACAAGATAATGCACCAAAACAACATACTTCCCAAGTATGACATAACCAAATGCTCATTTAAGCTATCAGAGTCTGAAATGCAACCAAAACATTTCTTTGGCACTTCATATGTTTTAAAAGAACTTTGCCCCACTTAGCCTAAGAAACAGTAACAGCTAAAACAAGAATTTAACATTACTGTTGTACCCAAATTAATCAACACCAACAGCTCTACAAAACATCGTTTGTAATTTAGAGGAGAGAAAAGAGCATTTTGGTTTCAAAGCACATTCCCTCTATATTTTAATAGGTCATATATGGCTTCAAGGGTTGTAGTTCATCTTTTTGGACAGGGATCGAAGTCAGTGAGTTTCAACAATATTTAGCGGAGGGTGGGAGAAAGAGGAAAAAAACGAATCAGTTCCAGCATATTTCATTCCTGACTTGCAAGAATATTAACAGATGTTATTTAAGATTGCAGTTCTGAAATTGGACTTCATGTAAGGAGTATTTGTTTGTTACAGACGTTGTACAGACCTCATTGATTGAGTGTTCTACAAAATGCTTTTTCAATTGCAGATGCTTAAAATTCAAGCCACCTATAGTCTACTCTTTTTTCTGTGGTAGCTAGTTAGAAAAGCAGTTCAGTTAAGTCTCAAAACTGAAAATGACCTGGGAAATGGTCTTTAATGAACACTTCTGTCAGCTTTAGTTACTTCACCGTACAGATTTCATCTGCTTGGAAGAGATCTTGTTTTACCACAAGAATCTACTGCCCGCTACAAAAACAGCATGTGTTTATTCAGCACAGTCAGTGAAAGGTGTGTTCTGCAGAAATCCCTTGGTGAAATCAGTTTGCAGTCAGCCTTTAAATTAAATCTTATTAGACACCTAAGACAGCCTCCCTTAATTTAAAACTACAGAATGAAGTCAACTAAACATTACTACAAATTTACCTCAAAGCTTCTGACTGCACAAATGCCATAAGAGGAAAGAACTCCTCTTACGTTGCCAGGTTATGATTACAAGGAGGGAGAATGTAACACCTCTTTATCAAGTTGGTTTACATCTCACAACAAACTTCTACTTACAAATGCTTACAATACTATCAGTAATTCTGGGGCTGAATGTTCTAAGCAGTGTAAATGATTATGTTTTTGTGCTGTCTCTCACTTTTCTGCAGCAGTTTCCCAAAGAGGTTGTAGCAGCATCCCTCAAGCTTATTGCACTAGACATTGAGAAGCACTGTCCCAGATGGACAGAGCTTTCAGCATTCCTGTAGGGCCACTTCAAATATAACCAAACAGACCTTGAAAATGTTAAAACTGTTAAAGGCTGAAACAGTTTGCAAAAATGTTTCCAAAGTGTCTTTGCAAGCAACACCACTGAAGTAGCTGAATGGTCAGCAGATGAACACTTCAACAATCTGTCTTCCCATTTCTGGATATAGATCCTAAAAGACAGCTATAAGGAAGTATTTCACACAGTAGAACTGCTTAGTTAAATAAAAACCTCACTTCTCATGACGTGGCTCACTTGTTTCATTGCACAACCTCAGATCTGTCAGAATTCTGTAAGACTCCTGAGAAAGTGCATTTGTTCCAAGGCAAAATATAACATCATAGACACAGCTGCCATTTGTTTTGACTACTCTAATGGGTCAGGTGATTCAGCAGCGATAACACATCCCAGACCAGACAATGAGGACTTCATACTGCACTCATTTATTGCCCTTGAACAGCTTCTAACTCTCACATTCAGATTAGGAGCCCACAGACCACGTGCTGCTTTTACTTGCCATTCGAGATCTCTGCAGTCAAGACATTTCTTGTTGTTGCAAGGAACTGAAAAGCTTTCTTGGTAAGTATGGAAGAATGTTTTTGTCTTGTCCACAGTGAGCTGTGGTAAGCTGTAAGAAAACAATCTGTACTTCTGTGGCTCAGAAACCACCTCCATTGCAAAGGCAACACAATAAAGCAGTTAAGCTTTAAACCATAACACAAAGACAGTAAAAAAAAAAAACCTGAAAGATATCCAACGTCCACATTTGGTTGAATGGACAAACCTAGAACTCTCCAGGGTAAAACATAAGCCCTGGAAATCGCAGCTGAGATACTTGTATGTGCTCACTACACTACGGCCTTCCAAGCAGTGCCCTTCACCACCAAGGCAAGCACTGCTCTGGAAGGGATTTCCAAAAGTTACTATAGAAGATTTGATTCTCTGCACTATTCTGAAGAGCAGTTTAGAGGATAACAGAAACTTCAGCATCTGTGTGAACACTGAAGGGAGCCCCTTCTTTTCTGCAGAAGGAAGGGACCTTATGATTCCTCCCCTCTGCAGCACATACCATCTTCAGAACTGCAATTTAGGTAGACTTCTGCACACA
This sequence comes from Centrocercus urophasianus, assembly GCF_019232065.1. Taxonomy (NCBI): domain Eukaryota; kingdom Metazoa; phylum Chordata; class Aves; order Galliformes; family Phasianidae; genus Centrocercus; species Centrocercus urophasianus. Next base: position 4,076,309 of record NW_024884733.1, on the reverse strand, counting down.
TTTTGAACAAGGAGCAGCAATACACCTGCATCTGATTCTGAAGTAACAGCAGAAAACCATCCTTCCAGGAATTGTAATTTGCAGCTGGGAAGCTTGAAACAGAAAGCAAGTTCGGTTCTTCTGTCCCATATCAGGCTCGGGTCAGTATAAATTCCTTGGGAAAGAAACATCAGAAATAATACTCTGCAAATCTACTCCAGTGTTTCTGGAGATGAAAAACTGATCAAATGAGAAAACTAGGACTCCACAGTCAACCTTGCAAGATGGATGCAGATTCACCACAACTGTAGCTGCAAAGCAATTTGTTTATTTGTTTGGCCACACGCATAAATCTTTCCACATTAATTTCAGAGCAGCGCATCGGTGGGCATTTGCTTTTTCTTATGAGAAGTACAGGCTCAGGGGACACTGTGTCATTACTGAGAATTCCTACCACAGGAAAGCAGGTCACAAAACCCCCCAACTACAGCTGGTCACAGCAAAGCACTAAGCTCCCCTTCTTCCTAAAAAATATTTACTTTGATAAATTATTTAGTCAAGCCAAAAACTTACTCTGAACCAAAAAGTTACACAGAGTTTCTCATGTATGAAGAGGAAACCATCTGTAACAGAAGAAAACCTAAAAAATCCCCTAAAAATGTGGAGAACAATGTTCTAAATATAGACTGGCAGGTAGTAAGACAGTATGTTAAAAATGCCTGACAAAGAGACCAGAGTGTAAACAACTCTCTGCATAGAAGTAGGTTTTAGAAAACCATAATGGCACAGGACAGAGAATCACGAGATTTGGAAAAAATCTAAAAGCAGGCTGGCTTGAGACTCTGTAATTGGCAAGGAAACAATTTGAGCCTGGCTTCATATCTAATAAATCATAGCATATAAGGTAAAAAGCTTCTAGAAAGCTAGAAATTCCATTTCAGAACAATATGCAGATCATATATAAGCATACAGATGAATGGGCAAAGTACAAAATGCTATTTTTAATTACATTACATTCTGTTTGGCGTTTGTGGGCCCTTTTAATTGCTCTGTTAACAAACTGGATAAGTGTGTGACATGCACCATGCTGTCAATTCTCACACACACTACAGACAAAACAAGCTTATGCTGAGTATTTCAAGGTTCCGTTATAGACATGAACCATTACCAATATTCTGGGAGAGATGTAAAATGGAAATGAAAAATGAGGACAGAATGACAAATTCTATAGGACTGCTTTTTGTAATTACTACTACTTCTGCAGAGTAAAGTGTTTCTTCCTATTCGAGTCCAGAGCATGAATTTAATGCAACTATGATGCACTTCAGAAGTATTCTAGATACAAACAAAATTGATGGCAACATGGCTCACATCAAGCAATGAAGCAGATGATGCAATATCGTGATGAATATACTGATCACAGCATAAAGAATGTTGTTTTGTAAAAGATGATATTAAAAAGTAGCATCAATCAAAGAGATTACATTTTAGTGAAACACAGCTATCAGCTTAAATTTAGGTGCGAGAGCACCTGAAACCCACAGGGGTATAATTTTTTTTTTCTGGAGAAGGAAAAAAATGAGTAAACATTTCCTGAACTTTGTATAACCACTGACACCTTACGGTACCAAAGAAAAGCTACATTATAAGAACACAATCACCATGGACAACACAAAACGCTGAGACACTGAGTGACACTACATCAGCTTGGAAGCCAAAACAAATACTAAGCATTTATGTAGCTTTCACAGGTACAAAGGAATATCAGTTACTGAATTATCCCATAAGTAAGTCAGTAGTAAATATCCAGTTACACTTGTCATCTTAATATAACTGAATGCAACAAAAGCTGCAGATTTTAGCATGTTCCAAACCTTAGAACCTGCATTTATTTATCAGAGGCTGCTGATTTAAAGCTTCTCATAAATTAAAGCCCAGCATTACTGTAACATTCAAATATTTAGCTCTTCAAGAGTGCTAGCAAGCATAACAGTTTAAGCACTTCTCCAGAAGTCAGCGTACCTATACAACATATGGGAAAATCATTTACTAGAAAACTGAGCCTGTATGTAGAACTTGAAGTGTTTGTGAGGTTTAATAGCAACTTTCTTCCTGAAGCTGGTGAAGCTTTTTCTTGCCAAATACAGAATACACAAAACCAACTGGTGGTTCTATACTCTTTACTGAAGTACTGAAGTAGCTTCACGTACGTTTAAACGACACTGTTCAGTTTGTGTAATCACTGCAGAAAGGCTTTTCATTAGCGTTTCCCATTTGAAACACTTCAGCTTACCTAAATAGGGAATACATGGAGTCATCTTCAAGCTGCTGATGTAATCCCTAAGCCTTTTGTAATTATCTTCTTTACTCATAACATACTCCAGCTTTTCAAAAGTGGCTTTGTCCTTCCGACTCAGTAACTACAAAGAAAAAAAAAGGCAGAATCAGTTGAGATGAAGTTGGATTGTTATGACTGCTCGAACTTTTACCCTTAAATGCATGCTTTTTATTTTAATTCTTCTGTTTCACTCTCTCCCCCTTTTTTGGTTACTCGTTTTGAAGTATGATTGCTTAAAATTACAGCATTTACTCCTTATGGATAAATACTTTACGGACAAATACAGAAAAGTGCTATTTCAGTGGTCAAATTTAAATAAGCCTTCTAAAGAAATAATCAAACGTAAACCTTGGTGTGCTGGTGATCCTTCTGAAATAATACAAGTTTCCCAATGACTAATCTAGCTAAAATACAACATTCCACACGCTTGTCCACTTTTGCAGTATTTCAAAGTCACAGTTTATTCACTGTATTGATCTTTAAAGTTAAGGTTTGCTTGTCAGAAGTACCAAGTTTCATATTAATCCAGTTTCAGAAAAACCCAAATTCCAAAATGTTTTTATTCTTGAATTGAAAACTGTTTTAACAAATTAGACTTTTGAAGAGCAAAATCATATCATTAAAACCTGATAAATATCCTTAACCAAACTACAAATAATAAAATGAATGCAGCTATAGGCATCCACATACTTGATGCGCTGGAAGAGTGTAAAGATTTGATCCATTTTTCTCTATAGAAAGCAAACAGAAGACTTGAGTACAGGCTGTATTTATTGTTCCACTAGCTAGCAACTTTACTGGATCTTATCAGTACTACAGTGACCTCCACTCAAAATACCAGACAAAGTCATTGAGTCTCCTCCAATGCTCTCCCCCATCCCAACACCTTCCTTTGACAGTATTAACTGAACAATGAGCTCTCTTTGCAAAACTGAGGAATAAACAATGTCTTTTTGAAACATCTAACTGCACTACTGTTGCAAAGCCACATTAAAGGCTTCATTTCAGCTTGGAGCCAAAATTTAAAGGAAGGTGCAAGATGTTTACATTTGGCAGAAGGCTTGGTTTCCCAGCCTCCCAATCACTTTTTCCCCCTCACAAGATCCTTAATAGCACAAGAATTACAAGGTGCAGAACACTTAATTCTTTCATCCCCTTTTCTTTTTCAAATGAAGGTCAACTCATGTGACACAATGGAATTGAAATAAACCTTCAAGTTCTAATTTCTCTACTGAAATAACTGCTTTTTCTACCTACGTTGCCTACATCTTAATCTTCATTAGTGAGATTAACAGCGTCTTTCAGAATAAAATCACTTTTAAAGAGGAATTTGTTTTCCAAGACATGTTGGTCTTTTACATTCCAGCAATTAACTTACATTGTTAGCTTTGCTTCCAATATTCTAATGAGCAGTAACTCATGTCTGCTGTTTCAATGAGGACGTGCCAATTGCAGGACAAAAAGAAAAAACAACAGCAAAAGCAACAGTAAGAAGTCACGACTTCCTCCCAGCCACTGGGACATTACATTTATCTTTTTAACTTTATCTCCTCAAAGATGGCTTTGTTTTTATCAGCCTAGATGTGCTTGCTTTCAATAATAATAAAAAAATATGCATTTTGTCTGCATATCATGCTTGGAAGTCTTTCTGGCTTTTGTGGACTGGAAGGTATAGCAAGTGGATATTCAAGCTTGAATTAAATTACTGCACCTTCCTGAAAACAAACACACAGAGCTGCACAGTCTCAAAGTCTGATATATCATTTCAGGCTCTTTGAACAATCTCTAACAATAAGTAAAGCCCATAAGAGATTCCCTTGTGCTTATGGTGCAATACACATCAGGTCTCCAGTTCGTGCATTACCCAAGTGCAGAGAACCCAACAACACAAAAAGCGTAAAGGATGAAGTAGGAAAGAAATCAGGAATCCAAATGGTTTAATTATGGTAGCAGCTAACAAATTTATACTAATACAGAAACAGTATGTATTAATTTTGAATCATGCACACAAATCCATTTCTCATCACTGCTAAGTAAAGCGGGTGAAGCACCACAATGACAAAACCAGAAAAGCAGGAGTTTGCCTCAAGAACATTCTGAAGTCTTAGCTTCATTAAGGTTTTCCTGGAGAGATTTGAAGAAATTCATCTTACTGAACTGCGCGTTTGCAAAACGTGCACTGAACTGTAGATGAGTATTTTAGCAGGAGTGCTTTAAATTAATTTTTGGTAATCATCAGCTGAGCAACACTATAATTGAGATTTTCCTACCTTAGGTGAAGAAGGAGGCAGAATGACAGAAACACATTTTGTAATACACAATATGTAAGGTATGTCTACAGAGTAAGTTTAGTTTGTTTCCCTGTTTTAGTGGTTTATCTGTACAGATCCCCTGCAGAGAAGCATTTCAGCCATCTGATCACTTTCACTGCACTTGAAAATGCATCTGTTTGTACAACTGGGTAACTACCCAATAGATAGCTGGATCAAACAAGGTTTACTCAACTCAGAGGTATCAATGAGCAGAAGTTGCTACAAATGTCTAACTGATGAAGATGCAACCACATGAAAATACTATTAATTCCAGTTAGAAAACATGCCAAAAAAACATTTCCAAAGAATGCCTCTTACATAACTGTACAGAAGACCACCTAAGAAATACAATGGCTACAGCAGCTGCAGTAACTATGAAAACCATCCGGAAAACTGATGAAGATTGCTGGATTCAGCTATCAGTAAGAGAAACTACAAATCTTTTTATGGAAACTGCATCATTAATTTCTGGACGTCTGTTCTCCATAGCAAAAAAATTCCATCAGTATAAACCCCTAAATGATTAAAATATGGCCCACTTTGGCATTCTTAATTTTCCAGCAACTAAATACAAAATAGCTTCGAGCCAAATTAAAAGCCTCTGCATTTAGCAGAATCTGCAGGGAACTATTTTTCAAAGGAATTTCTATGCCTTTCCAGGCATAGGCCTAGAAAGGAAAAAAAAAAAAAAAATCCAACAGGAAACCATAGACTTCAGATGCAGTAGAAATATTGAGTATGTAGTACAAGAAGATTAGAAGTATCTGTAATAATTATTGCAAGCTTGAAAATAAGCTAGAGAATGCTGTATTTTTCTCAGAATGCATTAAAGTCCCTCCCATGTCCCACTGCTCACTTACCGCCCATGTTTTAGTCAGTCTGAAGATAGGAGCACTCTGTAGGCCTGACACAACTGCCATAAGAGCGTGCAGATTGTTCAGCTCATACAGTTTCTGAGAACAAAAATATACAATAAATGACCAACATTCCAATTACTGTCCACAGCTAATACAGAATAAGCTGCAATCTAAACTGAAGATACCTCACATGTTTTAAAATGAACATTTCATTATAGCAAATTGCTGACCACTCAAATAACTTCCACAGCACTTTCTAATTTTCCAGTACTGCTTCTATACAGTCTTGGATTAGAAGATACTGGCCGTTGCATAGCCCAGATATAGCCCTGCCAAAAATATATGTTCCAAAATGTATACTGTACATCAGAAATGCCAGAAATTTTCAAACCCAACACATTCCTATTCATAGCATTTGAGAGAATTTTCAAACTGAAGATGCCAAAAAGAACAGCCCACGTGAATGATGTAATCATGGCAGCATTCAATGCCGTAAGTGCGTTTTTCACCACAGATTTATGGAGCCAGTGAGGCTGCAACAGAACACCTACAGAATTTGAAGCAGGATGAAGTCAAGCAGGGTAAACGTACCTGGAGTACTTCTCTGACTGAAAGGCAGTTTGGGGAGTACGAAAACTGAAACTGATTCATAATTCAAGAATACGAGCAACCTTTATAAACGTGGTGAACTAAGTCTTTTTCCTCCTTCAAACTCAGCTTACCTAATTTTTCTTGAGTGGGAGGTCACTTGTGAGATGAGGCTTTGTTAGAAAAGACTGGCTTAACCAGATTCTGAGTATGAGAGACCACATTTTTTAGGGAGGCTGAAAGTGATCCTATGGGGTGGTTTTCCAGCTTGTGGCTTTGAAACGCAGGAAATGATTCTCTCTCTGCTTAACACTGGGCCAGAGAACAGACAGCCAAGTCCTCATAGGTATTACTCAGGAATCCCACATTTAATACATATTATCAGGTCACTCTAGTAGCAGTTTGAGTCTGGATGTCCAGAACTCCATGGTTCTAGCAAGTCTATTGACTAGCAGGGACTTTCCACACCTACTGAAAAACCAATTATCTCACCTAATCCATTCTTTGATGGATTCTTCAGCATTTTGTATAAAGGGCAATCAGTGTTTTGTTGGGTGAGGTGGGGAAACAGCAGCTGGTTACCAACGCCATTCCTCAGGGCTTGAATCTGGGGCCTTGCTTTGTTTATCAGTGATCTAGATCAGGGAATCACATGCAGTTTCAGTTAAGCTTACAGTAGTATAGACTTGACAGGCTTGGGGAGGAATGGCAGTAAAGTTTCCTGGTAGGAAAAGTTCTGGGGGTGCTGGTCAACAGCCAGCTAAACATGAGCCAGCAGCGTGCCCAGGTAGCCAAGCAGGTCAGCTGCATCCTGGTTTGTATCAGAAGAAGCAGTCCAGTAGGTCCAGAATCTCAAGTTTTGATGAGACTGTACCTCAAACACTGTGTTCAGACAGTGAGTTCCTTGAGCACGTGTAGACAAGAACAATAAGGTTGGTGAAGGGACTGGAAAAGACAACACATCAGGAACAGCTAAGCAAATTGGGGCTACTTAGTCTGGAGAAGAGGAGGCTGAGAGGAGATCTCTTTCTCTACAACTACCTGACAGGAGGCTGCAATGAAGAAGGGTTGCAAGCAATAGAGCATGAAGAAATGGCCTGATGCTGTGCCAAGGAGATTTAGCTGGACATTAGGAGAGGGTGGCCAAGCACTGGAACAGGATCCCCAGGACAGATGCGTGGACACGGCAATAAAGGACACAGGTCAGTGGTGGGATTTGGTGGATCAGGCAGATGGTTGCACTCTGTGATTTTGAAGCTCTTCTCCAACCCAGATGATTCCATATACCTAACTCCTACTAAATAGCGTTACTTGTCTTTGTCCAACCACTCATGCGGTCACTTTTTTTTCCCCCCACTGGCTCCCAAATAAGGTAATCTGCTGTCCTGAAGAAGGATGCAGAACAACAACATGGCTGATTAAAATGAAACAAGAGTCTTCTAGCTGCTGCCAGCATTGAAACAGATGTCATAACCAATCAGGATAGCCTGGGAACTTCAGGAGAATGCAATTATTAAGTCCAATTAGTTTGCGCATCTATAGAATGAGATACCCTTAAAGGACAGGCAGCTATACAACAGACAGACAGTAGTCAGCACAAAAAAGTTCTGCCTAGTGGATTTATAGCTTCTCTGAAAAGTTAATTCATGGGATCTCTGGCACCACGCTGCTTTGATAAAGTTGGTGTAAACAGAAAATGGCAATAATTGCAGCAACTTTATATTAGAAGCCATATGTAAGCAGTCAAGACAAAACAGTAAGTAAATTAACAGACATAAAAGCACCCCCAAATATTTACTGTCTTTTTTTAGATTCTAATTTTACAACTCACAGCTAAGTTGCTCAACTGACTTCAGATATTCAAGCACAGAATTCTGTCTCAGAAACAGCAGCATTTCTGCAAACACTGCTTCCTGTAGATGCCATCAGACACATCCAGTGTGCTGTGGCCAAAGCAGAGCCTATCAGGCCTGGTCCCGCTTTGTTTCCAAGAAGAGTTCTGCACTATGTTCACTACTGGAAAGTTCCCATCTCTACACATAATGTTTGGGTTTATTCAACATTAGAAAACATTTGGTAAATTATTTAAGTAACAATATTTCAATTAAGTTACCATTGTGCTTCCTCAGTTTAGCCTTTTTTGATGGCTTTTTTCTTTTTTTTCTTTTTTGGCAGACAAAGGCTTCTATTTCAGGACTTTGGTCTGTGATATTTCTGACAACTTTGTTACACACACAAGCCAAACATCTAATCATGGCAGGAGATAAAACCACAGCTAAACTGGGTATCAGATAAATATTTACCTATGTGTATTTCTGAACTGACCAACCTAATTACAAGATCCTTCACTATGGTGAATCCCACAGTCCCCACCATCACCCCTCAATTTCTTACCTTTGCAGTTTTAATATAGTGGCTCAAAACCTCAGCTCTTATTTTTAAGGTTTGTGCATGAAGAATCTCTCTGACTACCCAGAAGCTTACCTGGAAAAGAAAACGGGCCTTTTGAAACAGAGCATCAATGTTACACGTTTAGTTCTGTCATTTCACTAGCAATACATCTCACAGTGTTCAAGTTCCTTCTACAACATATGAATAAACTTAGAGAATTCAAAAAGTTACACTACCCTATGCCTACCAATAACACAGACTTTAATAAAAGACCTGATTTTTTTTTTTTCCCACAACTACAAAACTGCACTACTCAACTCACAGATATCTTACAGTTCACTGACAATGGCTAATTCTCAACACTACTGAAGAAATAGACTGGAGACTCTGCACACTAGAACTTACAGGAAGAATCCTATGCTGCAACCTGGAGTTTATTATTCCTAATCTTACTGATGGCTAAGTCAATTCCCAGCTAATACAAAGCATATTATTAGTTTCCTTTGTTAAGTTCTACAGTGTTGGCTTACAAAAATTGTCATTATGTTCAGTATAGCACAAAGGATGCTAGCTGCTTTTATTCACAAACCCTAACCTGCCTCACAAAAGCTACAATTTGAAAACGTTTTGATAACATTTCCAACTTTTTCTCTCCCCACATCCTCCACCCTCTTATGCTTCAGCACAAAGTGGAATGATAGAAAATACATTTCTTCAGATATGCAGTAAAACAGTTGGAAAGAATTAGCAAAAGGTAGTAAACACCACAGCTTTTATTCAGGCACCCAATACGGGTTAGGAGAAAATTCACAAATTAGCAAGATACAGCATAACTGCTATTTACAAAACTACAAAAGAAATGTATGCTCTCTTATGCAAGGAGCTGCCAATCTGTCATGCTGCTGATTTTTAAAATTAATATTAAACCACTACTTGTAAACTAACATTGTGTTCATGCCCAAGTTCCTGCCAAAATTTCAATTTAAAAGAATAACAATAAAAATCCTATCTATCCTGTTTAACTCTGCACAGTATGCCAAATCTTTATACATAAAAGGACTGAAAAATGAAAATAATAGCACAAAAAATAAAAAAAATAAAGCTACTTTTCCAGTTGAATTTGTCTGATCTGATGAGAACTGAGGTGTCCAAACACGAGGTCTGGAACAAGAAACAGAAGAACTACCAAAAAAAAATCTAAAACCCTACAAGCATCCTAAATCATTGCTTCCCTTTGGTCTGTTTATTCAGGGTCATATCAGCCAGGAAAGGAAGAAGTGGTAGATTTCAAGTTTTCTTCTTTGCCTTAAAAAAAGAAAATAACAACAGCAATAAAAAAAAAAAACGCACCGAAGTGTCTCCTGAGAGATTGTTACCCTGATGAAAGTAAAATGTGGTTCTGTGCAAACAGCATTACTACAAAATATCTAAGTTCTCCTGAAGTATTCAACAGTACTTCACATTGAGGTCTAAATTATTTTGACAATACTTTGATGCGCTGCTGTAGTTACACACTTGAGTAAAACTACACCCTTGAATGATCAAGAAGTTTCTTCAGAGATGCTTTCCCTTTGAAGAACAAAGAAATCTCAAGTTTCAACATTGGTTTTTGCATCGCAAAGAATCCCATAGAGACAACGCACTCTAACTTATGAGCCTTTGGTCAGAAAAACAGAGTTTGGATGAAATAAGAGATCGTTTGCAGTAGGCCAGATTAAGAAACTCATGCTCAAAGCATGGAACAATGCTTCAGTATGTTCATGAGAATAGAAAAACAAAGCATTTGGCACGTTGGCCCAAACGTCTATGGAAGTTCATCAGTCTCACAGTGACACAGACCCCGTACCACACAAGTACTCCTGTTTATTCAATGAAATCTGGTTTCTGTCCCAGTCCCAGCCAGACTGGGGTCTCAATGCTTCCAAGAACTTGCAAAGAAAGCAAACAAAACCAACTCCAAACCTCCTCCTCAGCTTTGGGCTGCCCAATGCCTTCAGTGAGAGTCAGCAGCGGGAAGAACTAAACTCCTGACCACTTCCACTCCAACCACCTCCTTTCCTCCTTCATGCACTTTCATTGGTACTGCTATTGGTTCTGTCTGGTCTATTCTATAGCGCCTTTATAAAGGCACCTCATTTTTCCAAATATTGAAAAATAAACAATTTAAACAAAACCTTTTGTTTCAAATCAGCCGCACAGAATCACATTGATATTTTATTCAGGTTCTTTCTTCACATTAGCAAAGGACAGTTCCATAAATACTGTGGTTATTTGCTGTAAAATCCTCTCACTGTATTCACATCTTATTTCCCCCACACTGTCCACCCACCCGACAGTTAGATTTCCTTGCAGCTTTTGGGTATCCATCTCTTTGATATCAGCTCAAGACAGCATTTAAACCCTTACTTATATTTGTGTATTAACATTCTTCCCTGTTACCACCATCATGTAAAAACAGAATCAACTTCTGAATGCATTTTTCCTCAAATCACAACAGCTCAAGCATTTTAAACCATCCTTTGCTTGCCATATCTGGAATTCCAGCCTACCTACACTGGCTCTTTTAAGCTCAGTAGAGAACAAAGGTTCAGTAAGTAGGTAAACTTGACAATTTTGTACACAGACACATTTTTACCAATTACAACAGTTGTATATTTTGATACAATAACTTTCAGAAAGAAAGCTTCAATAGGCAGGGATCACAGCTTTAAAAGAATTACGTAGAGAAGTTGCATTCTTTTTTTTTTTTTTTAAAAGGAACTTAATAGCAGAAGTGCAGATGTATGCAGTACTGCATCACAACACATGCTTTAAGAATAAAAGGATCCTGGCATGGAATGATTCACTGACTTCTCTTTCGTGAACTCAAACTGTTTTTACAGGCATCACATATAATTATCACATAACTAATGCTGGAAATACACTACTTCATTCTCAGTAGACTGCAATCAACTGCACATAATTGTTACTGTTTCCAAAATGCTATCAGCAGATCAATTTGCTGTGAAGCAGCTGTTACTGATTTAATGTTCTTTTTACTCACAATGTGAGAGCTGTTCAAGGCTCTCTTTTGGCAAGTTGGGGGAAAAAGAAAAGACAGATGCACGATGCATATTTAAGCTCAGTGAAATTTAAAGGTGAGCAAAAATTTGATGAAATGGATTTGTGGTCAGTAAAGCCAAGAGTTAGGATGATTTTACTTAATGTATTTTAGCTGTAAACATTTGTACCCCACAAGTAGGGCAGGTGCCCAACAGGAACTGCTTTCAGCTGAACAAGAACGGAGAAGGTAGACCAGGCAAAGAAGACAAAAACTTGCTCCATTGTGTCTTCTTATTCCAGCTGCTACTGCCTATGCTGTTTGAATTCTTGGCTTTCCACTGCTCTCCAAAAGATGGCAAATCTAAATACAAACAGTACTATTGAAATGAATGACTCCTTCACAATGACACATTCTGAACCACACCACATCAAAAGTTATCCCAAGTACTGTCTCAGTAAGCCAAAAACTGAGGTACTAACATGAAGAATTCCAATCTGCAACTGAAACAACACTTGCAGCCTTTTGATCTCCTCTCCAGTCCCAGCACGTGAAGGTAAGACTGATGACTTTTCCTTGGTGCCTGAATAAAGACTGATGTAAACTTCCTGCACATAGCATGTCCCTTGGCCACCAAAGCTGCATGCTGCACTTTCTCAAAACATTGGCTGGAGGAAAACTAATCCACCTCACAAGCAGTTGCTAAGTACTTGGACTTGATTCTTCTATTATCAACTCTCTGACCCTTCAAAGTACCTTCTCCAACTGGCTGATAAGAGTCACCTATCAATAATTTTTCAAATGACATGTTGAAGAGAAACAAGAAAAAAAAAGAAACGAGAAAGAAGGCCTAGAAATGTCCCCAAATCTTCTGGCTTCAAATGTAGTCAAAGAGACAGACCAAGAACTGGAACATTTGAATGCAACAGTGCTGACAATGTGAAAAACAGACAGAAAAGCTACTTTCCTTGATCCAGCTGATTTACTGGTGAATGGCAAGGGCTTCAAGTACTTACCACCTACCTGATTAAAGAGGGACCCTGGAAGATTAGCTCAGCAGCAGAGCCCCAGACTGGCCTGTCCCAAATCTACTATTATCCACAAAACTCAAAGACATGCCAAAGATTCTCTTTTATATATATATATACAGCACTCTTATTTTAGGGATCCCCCAAAGACAATTTCAGATTACTGACAATGTATTTCTTTTGGATGTTAAGAACATCAATAACAGACATCTGACTGATAGAATCTTTGGAAGCAGTCGATGCAGCCAAAACCCAAAAGGGAAGTGAAAGTTAGGGACAGAATCATAGAATGGCCTGGATTAAAAAGGATCACAACAATCATCTGGTTCCAACCCCCTGCCATGTGCAGGGTCACCAACCAGCAGACCAGGCTGCCCAGAGCCACATCCAGCCTGGCCTTGAATGCCTGCAGAGACGGGGCATCCACAACCTCCTCGGGCAACCTGTTCCAGTGCCTCACCACCCTCTGTGATTATAACAAAAACTTTCAGATGGTTAACTCTGCAGGAGGCCACAGAAAAGAAAACCTTCAAACACTAAGAAGGCTCTCAAAAATTGTTAGTGAAGACGTCTTCACCTGACAGAATTGCACATCTGACTTCTATGACTGTACAGAAAGCACTTACATAGGCTCAAGCTTACCTATAAACCTAAAGCTTCTGATTAGAAAATTTGCAGCTCTATTTGCATGCAGCATAAAAAATATCTACACGAAGGATATCTGAAGAAACCCACAGGCAGCCTCTCCTTGCATCAGCCTGTCTGCATGCTTATTGCTTTTCTGACGACTGCTCCCTTCCACGAGACAGAGTTCATAAGCAAATCTCAGCCCCTTACTGACTGCATCATTACTGATGAGGCCGTCAGATGCCAAGGCAAAGGCACAAAAAGGGAAGGCAGAGAAACAGCACAACAGACTCTGCAAATAGCAGCTCAAAGCTCGTCAGACTGCTGCATTTTATTCAAGGTTCTCCTTCACCATGTGGAAAAAATTTGAAGAACAGGGACAGACTTTTCAATCTACTGAAGCACCAAACAAACGCAGACACTACAGAACTTTGAGAGTCACCTAGTTTTAATATTTCTTCTTGATCTGTCTTTCAGTCAGAAGTTCCCTGAAACAAATGACGTGCAGTCGAAAAAGACAACAGATGAAAGTGCCAGTCACAATCAACAATTATCTAACAGGCACCATGGGATAATGAAAATACAAAGTTCCCTTCAGCAGTTAGCAAGGCTTTCTAGAGAAATGGGACTGTGAACTGTTATGAAGAAAGGTATTGCAGAAAAAGGCAATTAATTCTGGTATTGTACTCTCTGTATTGCATGCACATTGACATTTCTATATGAATCTTTATAAAAATTCAGATAGAACAAAGTACTGCACATCAAAAGTCGATAAACCGAGCAAAAAAATTTGGTAAGCACTCTGCAGAAGAAAAAAACATTGCAATAACCTTTGAAAAAAAAAAAAAACAGCTAAAAATCTAAATTGATAACAAAACCAAAAGCGTAAGAATGAATGGGAGACCAGATAACATTACAGCAATAAATGAATGGAATTTTGCTAGATGAAATTTCTGTGTGTTATTCTAAGAATACTGCATTTAGACGTTTTCTAAACATTATTTAGATGCTACTAAGATGTTAATTCCATTGTTAAGATCTTTAACAACTACTTCTAAGTCACAGGTATCTTCCGCTGGCTCTGGACAACTCTACAAGGCACACCTCCCCTCCCTTTGTCCTTAACATCTTTGACTGGTTAGACACTTTTAAACTGTGGCTCTGTAATGACAGAGAGTTTGCAGACAGTTAATTGCTTATTCTCATGACCTGGCTTACCCTCCTCACTTCTTTCTAAGAAGTATATTCTACCAATTCTTTAATATGTTTCAAGTAAAGCCTGAGGAACCTGGCTCTGCTCAGCCTGATTGAGAGGGGATGTGATTAAGGTACACCTAAGAACACGGGAGCAAATGGATGAGGTCAGACTCTTTTCAGTAGTGTGTAGTGAGAGAACAAGGAACAGTAGCCTAAAAGTTCAACACAGGAAGTTCCATACTGATATGGCAAAGGAATTCTTTATGATAAGGGTGATGGACCACTGGGACAGAATGCCCAGAGAGGTTGTAGAGTCTCCTTCCACGGGGATATTCAGGACCCAGCTGGACACTGACCTGTGGGACCTGTTGCAGCATACCTGCTTCAGCAGGGAGGTTGAACTCAATCTGCTGAGGTTCCTTTCAACCCTTGCAATTCTGTAAAGTTGACTGTTTAGCTAATTTCTGCAGTTCCTTGTTATGTTATACCAAGACATAAAAATTGCAAGTAAGGTAGTTGAAGAACACTAATGTGGCCCTTACTACAAAAGCATTTTGGAATATTGAGCAAAACAGTATGCTTCTTCAAAGAGACAACTAATATGAATTGAGAGCACAATGTTGGAATCTGGTTTATCAGTGCAGAACTAGTCTCACACTGGATATATAGTAACTTCTAAGGCTAGACCAGGAAAATTTCACCCAAATACTGGGTGGGGAGGGAACAGATTTGAGAAGATGATGTTACAGTCACAAGAATTTCAAGTCATAACATCATTTCTTCAGTCAAGAGGTGAATCAGGCAACTTCTCCAAGCCCACTCCCAATCACGTACTTTAATCATTAGATGGCTAAGTAATATTCTAAGTGTAGATATGTGATAAAGCTTGGTCAAATCCTGAATGTGAGCAATAATGGAAAGTGTGAAAGCATACAACAGAAGATTGAAAAAGTCAGAGGCTCAGTCTGAGTTTGAGATGATTAACAAAGATGTCCAAGATTCTGGGTACAGAAAATAAATAGGTCTGGAAAAGAGCTTTTATATTGGAGACATTATTAAACATTTACAAGAGGAGAGAAGAGGGTAAGAGAATTACTTCATCTGAGAGAAAAAAAAATAAAGTATTAAATAAAAAGGCATTACAGTTTTGAGATGAGGTTGGCTAACTACATAGCTGCAGTTCTGCAGCTTTAACAGAGGAGAAGGCTAAAACTGAAATCTTGTTTTATACAAATAAATTTTTAAGAAAGCCACAAGTCTCAAATGCATAACTGAAAAATTATGCAAAATAGAGAATTAAAAAATGAGAGTTAGACAATTGATGTTTTCTTAAATTTGCTCAGAATCACCTTAAAAAGATAATCATACTGACAAAAAGCTCTTATTTCTAGGGACAAACATCTAATGAAGCAAAAGACATATAATTAACAGAAGGAAATACCTAATTACGACTCCAGAAATCCTACATAGTAAGCTTTTGATGTGAAATGATTACTCCCATCTTTATGAAAAGGGCAACCAGTATGTCTGGGAAAAATGCTTAATATTTTCCTCATTTTATTCATTAGTAGCTGCTATTAAAAAAAAAATCCAAACCCAACACAGCTATTTGTTCAGCACGTGAGCCGTAGTCTTTCTGTACTAGCTGAAGATAATGAACTCTCTTCAGCAATTATTTGCAATTTTCAAATAACCAGCTGTGATCAACAGCAAGTGATGTGCCAGAACACTTAATTCACCAGATGTTTTAAACATATACATGTAATTACAATGAATTTAAAAAAAAAAAAATAGCAACTCACATGATTGAATCTTCTGGTGAAAGCAACTGCGTTTGGAGCAGAACTATACTTCTCTTTTTTATTCCAACCACAGCTTGCCAGCTCCTGCAAGAACAAAGATGAGAATTCACTTTTTGCATCTGTGAGTGTTCAGAGCCATAACCAGAGAGGGAAGCATCGCAAAAGTTTCAAAATAACAGAGCGATAACAAGTTGAGATAATAAATACAAGAGTGGTACTTTTCTTCTGCAAACTGAAATTCTGTAAGCATTGCTTCCAAATGGTTTTGAATTATTAGATTTCATCTTCTGTTGAATTAGACTTTTCTTTTTTAAATTCAGCTATTATTAAAAGCCAAGGAAATAATTCAAGATCCATTTAGCTAGCACACAAAAATACTGCTGTAAGCACGAATCTGAACTAGGGGGAGGAGTGTGTCTTTTGTCTTCAATTACTTTCTGAAGATATTTAAATTTAGATTATAAAACTCGTTACATCAACCAAGACACGTCCTGTTATTTTCACTTGGCATGCTGCATTACAGAAATACCAAAATGGTCATCTTCTGCAGCAACAATAAAAGAAGCTCTACTTCCAGTTTTCCATTCCAAATGAGCCAATGTGACGTGAAGCTGAACAGTCAGCATGTAAGAAAGATTTATGGAATAAAATGGTGCAAGAGTGTTTGCTTAAAAAGAAAAAAAAATTAAAGCTACTTCATTGCTGTACTTGAGCTGCAACGCTTCCTGTCTGTGCAACTTACACAGCAGTTGGGCAATGACACCATATTCACTGTTATTTACTACCTTTTAATTTCAATACAGCATTTTTATCTGGGAGCCTAAAAATCTAAATTTACTATTGAGCTCTTCTATTCGTACACAGTAGCACACAGAACAGACCCAAATACATTCAGCATACAACCTACTCAGCAGTGCCAGTTGAAACCATCAGGAACACCATGCAGTACAGAGACAGCTGAATTACCAAAGGAGCATAATAGCAAAGCACAGCCTTTAGTTTTCATTTATTTATGCTTTCTCTTCACATCTTTCACTCCGAAGTACTCTCAGTTTTATTACTGTATTGATAACCCCTTACTGAAACCAGTGTTACACCATACATATCAATTATATCAGTAAAGATAAAAAAAATTCAACATATAATTAATAATTGTGCTGTTTAATGAGCATTAAAATAATCTAGCATCTGAATATTCTAAGCTCTAACCTCAGAACAGCATGTTATCCCACAGAGTTCTGAATTTTGTTTTTAATTAAAACTTCTTAATGTCTTTTCAGCCAACATCCCAAAGGGATACTGAAGGGTCTCATGCCAGTTAAGAGAGATCTTCAGTTCTTCCACTCATTTAAGTCTGGCACACTGGTCTGCACTTGCTAGAGAAGGCTGATAATCCCTCCTACCCACAGGCACTAAGAAGAATGCATTCTCCAACTCAGCATTCTAGAGCCATTCCTTCAAATGTCACTATGAAGTGCCAGTATCAGCACCTACCCAAGAAAATGCTATCCTGTTCAACATAAAAACATGTGTGCCCATCTCCTCACACCAGCTCATCAGTGACTATGCAAAAGACAACCACGCAACTGTGAGCTGCTCCTATTGCAAAGAACAGGCTAAGAGGTGAGGAACCATCCAAGAGATCTTGGCTTGCATTCTCTGTCCCTCAGCACTCCCAGTGATGCAGTTTCCATTATAACAACAACAACATCACAGCTTTGCACATGGGGAGAATACAGGTTGATTCATCCTCACTGGCACCTGATGATTACACTTCCTTAATAGCAGCAAAAGAAATCTAGTTGCTTTCTCAGGTTTAGACAAAGCATGGCAATTTGTTAATAATTCAGGGCACACCTTTCTATGATTTCAATTCCTTGTTACCAAACAGAAAAGCTGTGATGGTTAAAGATATAAGTGACCCATTGCTCTGGTACTGTACGTGTAAGGGTTGCATGCAAGAGTTTTGCCTCAGAAGCAGACCTGGTTTAGCTGGCTTTGGGGGTTTTAATGACATTGATGTGATTAACAATAGTAGTGGTATTTTTTAAGCCAAATCCATTACCAAGGATCTTTAGACAGTATGTAGAAGTATAAAGATTAGGGCCCAATTTATACTTATATACTAATATCTGATGAGCACAGGTGCAACATCTCAAACTGAAATGTACACAGAATTATTTGAAAAAAAGAGGTCTCCCTGTATTTTCAATTTTAATTGCATACAGCTTCTTCTGACCTGAGAGCTAACCTTCACGCTCCTTCCTTTTCCATTGAGAACTAACACAACTTAGCAGCATGTGAGACACAAGGCAACTGGCCTCCTTCTACCTGTGAAGGAACACTGATGGACACATATTATTGACATGCTGTCAGTGCCTTCAGCTTCTTTTGTGCAAATGTGAGAAGTACTAAACTAGCTACAGATATTTTTCACTGAAGGCATCATGTGGCTTTTTCTTGTGTAGCATAGATTTCTTAAAATGAATTTATTTCTAGATATATTCATCTAGTCTCACAACATTTTCTTTTAAGAAGTTAGTTTATTTTCTTATGCTTCTCCCTTTTGTGGTATACACTAATGAGGAAGAACAGCCAACAAAATTAGATGTGTTTTCTTCACATTTCTTCTCATCTCCCAGTGATTTTCAGTAAGTTTGCTCATACAACAGAAACTATGATACTGGAGAGGCAATGTTAAAAGAGCAGCAAGTTACAAGGTATGGAGTGCTGGCTTGATGCCACTATATCCAAATCATTCAATTCCTTGTACTCGTTATGCAGCTGACTGCTCATTCTGTACAGTGCTGCAAGCAGATTGAGAAGGGCAAACTACTGTCAAGCTCAAGCAGTGGAATTTCTACATTAGCAGACATGACACGACCTATATACAGCACTAATGCTTAGCTTTAGAAGTACATGCATACAGGAAGTACTTCAAATAATCTGATAAAAAGGTAATGGACTTTAAAGATTTCAAAAAAGAGCTGAAAAAAAAGATATCCCACTAGAAGGATCAGGGTAAACATACCCTGTCAATCAAGAAGACTAAGGATGTCCCAAAAAGAGATCAAATGGGATGCTCTTTGAAGGATTTAGGAGAAAAGAGAAAAAAAAAAAAGAGGGGGAAAGCTTGCTGAAATCATGAAAGCGAAATCATTAAAACATTTTCAAGTACAGATCAAAAAGAAGCCTTTGAAAAAATCTGAGAGTAGATAAATGATGAAATCAGCAACCACAGCTAAGATATTTTCAGCAAAGCATTTAGTGGAAGCCAAACATTCTTCACTGACCCATACACAGCCAGTAAAATAGACTGTGGCGCTCTAAAGGTGACTGATGAGCTGGAAGACTTCCACACTACTGACAACATGGATAATAAAATGAGAAAAAAAAATTAAGCCTGAAAAGTGTGAAGCAATGCCCATAGGAAAATGCTAATTGTACAAAAAAAAAAAAAAAAAAAAAAAGGATGAACAAATTTAAAATTCACAGTTGCTACAAAAATTCTGAAAACATCAGATCAAGCCAGGCTGCAGTCAGAAAGGAATATGGAGTCATTTAAAAACAAAACAGAGAACAAATCATCCATATATTATCCCAATACATCCACAGATCTTGCATCTTGAATACAAGATGTGGTTACTCTCATTTTTCTTGTTACAGAAAAGATATGAATCAGTCAGAGAAACACAGGACACAATGGGATACAGTCTGAATTCATTTCCTCTCCTATGTAAGAAAGAAACAAATAGAGCTGCTTTTTCAAATGAGGTCAGAAAAGATACAACAAAAAGGCAATGAAAAGGTGCATGGGACAGAAAAAGCAAATAGAACATCTACTATGGAACAGGAGAGCACAAGTTACATACAGAGTGACATGAGCAGCACAAATAAAGGCAGTATTTTCATATTACATACCGGAAATAACAGTAAAATATGAAGATCTACATATGATTGAGTTCAAAGAGTTTGATTAGCCACCAGTCAAGAAGAAATGCCCACTGTGGGCTGTTAAGCACAGTACATGGGTTCAACTTGCAGCTCCAAGTTTCCAGTTTATGAAGGATTTTTCCATGTTTAAATACACTATTTCTCATACTGTCTCTCAGTCTCTACTGCTGGCCACTTGGTGAGGCTAAGAGAACTGCTGACAGTCAGTCTGATGTTTGACTTTTTCCTGAGACAAAAGACACATTTCACTTCAACTCCATAATTTTTAGACATGCAAACAAAAAAAGCTGCCTAATTACCAGCTAAATTAAACTACACTTAGGACTGAAAGCATAAGTGAAGCAAATGTTACATGTAAAAGCATCCCTAGCCCTGATACACACTGTACAAAGATGCTAAAAATGTTACATAAAATACTGAACAAAGCTGATCAACTCCAGATGCACTCACTGTTCTGTGAGGTTGAGACAGCATTCCTGAATCTTGTTATTGTATAACTGGGCCACGTGTGCATGTGCTCTGGGAAGCATAAAGAGCAAAAGCACAGAAAAGCTGCCATATTCGTTAAAATAATATAATGGACAAATTGTGGTATTCAAGCTTAGGGGTTGCTGTTTGGTTTTGGCTTTGATTCAACAGACACTGAGGCACTGGAGTGCATCCAGAGAAGGGCAATGGGGCTGGTGAGGGGTCTGGAGCACAGGTCTTATGAGGATTAGCTGAGGGAGCAGGGATTGTTCAGCGTGGAGAAAAGGAGCTCAGGGGAGACCTCATCACTGTCTACAACTGCCTGAAGGGAGGTTGTGGTGAGGTGTGTCAGCCTCTGCTCCCATGTAACTAGTGATAGGCCAAAAGGGAATGGCCTCAAGTTTGCCAGGGGAGACTGAGGTTGGCATTAGGAAATACTTCTCTGAGAGAGTGGTCAAGCATTGGAACAGGCTGCCCAGGGGAGTGGTGAAGTCACTGCCCCTGCAGGTGTTCAAGAACTGTTTAGATGTTATACTGAGGGACGTGGCTTAGTGGGAAATATTGGTGAGAGGTAGAGGGTTGGACTGGACAATTTTGGACAACTTTTCCTATCTGGGTGACTTTATGATTCTTCCTATCATATCTTTAATATATACTGAGATACACAACCGATTTTAAGGCAACAAGGCAAGCTTAGTTA
Organism: Centrocercus urophasianus; assembly: GCF_019232065.1. NCBI lineage: Eukaryota > Metazoa > Chordata > Aves > Galliformes > Phasianidae > Centrocercus > Centrocercus urophasianus. The sequence goes on along the minus strand of NW_024884733.1, from coordinate 4,055,028 downwards.
TTAAATACTTTGAAAAAAAAAAAAAAAATCACAAAAAATGTCAACTATCAAACCACTTTTTTGAACATATCATCTGCAATCCATCCTATTAACTTCGCTTTTCATTTGGATCTATTAGTAGTTGGAACCTAGAATGTTCTGATCAGAATAGCCAAATTAAGATGTTTATCAAACAGACACCGAAAACCAGCTTCACTTCCAGCACTGGTTGAGCACGTTTAAATTTCCACTCCTCAAACAATTAGTTCCAGATATCTGTGTTAAATAACATCTGCTTCAGATCTATACAAACTGTAAAAAGCTGACATTTACTGAGCACACTTATGCTTTGCAATTCCCGAACGTATGCATGGGCATAACCCTTCTCACTTAAAATTGAAAAGCAAACCAATGAACAACTCACCTCTGGCTGAATTGCTTTAAATACGGGGACATCCATTAGTGTTATCTGACCCTGAAATAAGAAATTACAAGTTAATTTCAAAATTAACTTAGCAACTAATTGAATTGCTATACTGCAGGAAGACAAGTACAGTTGTTCTGTTCCCTTTCCTTTTGTGATTACATTTTCATCTAGTAGCAAGCCTCAGAGGTTTTGGCTCTCACCACACAGCCATCCTGCAAAACTAAAGCACTCTGAACTTTACCTTTAATAAGATAAACAAATCATGACAAATTATTCTCAGGAGCATAATCCTACAGTTATATATTCAAGTCAGAGCTTGAATTTAAGAAGTTTTCTATAAGGATTTACCCAAGAATACAAGGGTCTCACTTCAGTTACTCAAGCACAATTTCTCTTCAAACTATAATTTACACAGTTCTATTAAAAAAACACATAAAGCCTGCAGTTGATATTTGGACCATATCTGAACCACGTGAATAACCAAGCTAAGCAATTGTTCAGTTACAAAGCAACAGTTACAATTAAACACAGCTATCTCACCTTCCCTGTGTCAAAATCACTAAGCACATTTTTATTGTGAGATTTCTGTTTCGCTTTGAAAGGGGAAAATTAGGACTAGCAAAAATAGCCAAAGACCACATTTGGCTTTCTCAAATGTATACAGAGCTTCATGTGAAGCTTTCACTTCAGGACTGTTGCCTGCTTTCAAATTCAAAGGAACAGATCACCTCTTCCCTGGCATCCAGACAGCACAGAAATTCCACTGCCATCCAAGTCAATTGCAAATACCCCTTTTACAATGAATCCAGAGGCTTTGTTCAGTTGTCCTTGCAGAAGAATTTAACTAGTGTGATCTGGTTGAAAGAGAGCAGGTGCAAAGAGATGCACCTGCTCTAACAAAATGAGAACGCTTTCTCCTGAAACAATCACATTCACAGATTGCAGATCTCCTTCTCTTTTTAGATCTACACTCAGACAACCAAACATAACCATAAAAAATTATCAATTTAACTGAGTCCATACTATAAACAATATGCTCTCTCAAACATGTCTGAATACCTTTGTAAAAGTGAACACTCTATGAGCTTCTACATACACAAGACATTCTTGGTCCCGTAACACAAACATACTCACATCTGGTATGAAGCATTACATATATCTCCCATTTGTTAATACACTAACTTTTAAAAAAAAAACAGTTTAAAAATGAGTCCCCAAACTACCATCTTAAAATATGGTTTGGCATTCGATTGATCAGCCGCAGTACCAGTCTCAACAGCAGGAATTCTATCATGCCTTGGAAGTTTCACTGAAGATGAGCATATCAGACACAGGTACCTCCCCCTGCAAGTTTGTTTCAGTGGCAGTGATTAGCAAGAGCAGAAATTCAGGACTATAGTAGTCCAAAATATTCTTTGCCTTCAAAATTAATTCTCTATTCCCTTGCACTCAGAGCAAGCACAGTAGAAATAAACAAATTTCTGCCAAAACCAAAGAATGCCTTTTGAATGTGAGGCAATCTAAATCAAGCTGCTTTTTTATTGTGAGCTGAAAAAGTGACTTATTCTTGAAGGAAACAAACAGTGACTTTTTGCACTGAAGCTGGAGACTGATTCAGCGTTAAGTTTCAGCACTGTTTTGTTTTTGAGGTCGTCGGGCTCACTAATGCAAAATGCCAACATGAAGCCTGTTTCCCAGACATGGAATTGTAGCTTACCACAAAAAGTACTGACAGCCCTAAGTCATTTCTGGCAAGGTAAGTGGGCAAATCTGTGAAAGCGAGCCGAGACAACACAAACTCTTCCAAATGTGGTTAATAAAGCTTTGCTTTTGAAGAATTCAAAATGCAGGCACAGGAAATACTGTTCAGTTTTCATGGCATTTTCCACTGTCTCCTAACTGGAGCAGATTAAGCTCAAGTTGAATAGGCAAAGGATGAGAACCCTTGGATAATGACTGAAGCACCACTCTGCCAAGAGCCACAGCAAGCTTTATGACTTGCTGCCATAGGTGGAGGGTATGGCAGGAGCTTTGCAATCTACCAAGTATCAGAAACTTCTAAACATGTAATAGAGCACATTCTGGGTTATGTTATACTGTAGCTGGCTCAACAAATACAGCGTTAGCGTGTCAGTTTAACAGCATGCCTTCTTAGTGAGGAAATCTACATTCAAAGCTCTTCAGAGCAAACAAATGGGCAAGGCATGCCTTGGGCTGGGAAAGATGTCTGACAGGCAGAACAAATACACTTCTCCAGAAGTATGACTTTAAAAAAGGAATGGGAAAAATCTTGTGAACAGACTTCTACAGTTAATAAGAGTTAAAACTAACAAGAAAGACATGTTCAAAACAAACTTATTCTAAGAAAGTTGAAAGATCCAACATTAAGTAAGCGAGTTTTCAGAAGGAAGGGAAACCTTCACGTTTAGAGGTCCAAGTTTAGACTCTGGCTAAACAGATACGTAATATAAAACAGGCAAATACAGAACACTCCAGTCCTGTAACATCAGTTTGCAGAACTCCATCTTTACGGCACAACTTCTAAACCATGGAAGCCTTTCAGGAAACACATTTTTTGAGGTAAATATGTGTCAGCGTATGTCACAGTGCTCCTCAATATAAGAAATGAATGTGAGAATGGAGGGAAGAGGTGAAATCAAAAGGATGGGCACTTAAGGTTAAAAGCAGCAGAGGGATGCTGCTGGGAAAACTTTCAGAAAAAATTTGTTCATCAAATTTGGGATATTTTCAGATGGTTTGTTTTTTTTTTTTGTATTTGTTTTGTTCTAAGTAAAGTTGAAATAAAACTTGTTATAAATATATATTAATGATATAAAAACATCCTCACAAAAGAAACACAACAAAAAAAAACCCTAACCTTCAAGTGCAAATCCTCCTCACAAAAACAAGTATGCAAAATTACAATAGAAATGAACCAAAAAACCAACTTGTTGTTTGTACAAAAACAGAAAAGAGCATGCAAATGTTTTGCTCCCTAGGGCTCCCAGATTTCTGATCTTGATTGAATTGAACCGATTCATCTAGCTTGGAGCATTGTTCCTTTCAGTTCTGATGCCTAAACAAATGATTACTTTCAGAAAAAATGCACACATTTTAAATAGGGGATGGTGTATTTGCATTGAAGAAAGCTGCACCCACCACAACTCAGCATTAACTTTCATTACTAAAAACACCTGAAATAACCACTACGTGACTCCTAATAACATCACAATACAATATAAACAGTGCACAAAAAGCAATTGTGAGAAAACTTCAGTTGTGCACACCAGTTTGTTACATGAGGCAAGCCAGTAATAACCTCTGATTGCGTTCTCAGCTGTGTGTACTATAAAATTACACATGCAATAGAAAACCCTGAGTTTACTCTTAGCTATCTTTACCTAAGCTCTTTGACTAGACTAAGACTGAGAAACTTCCTATTTTCTATCATTCCAGAAGTGACAGGAAGTAACTTCATCTATATGTTGTTCTTCATTAATATTGTCACTAGATTTAAGTTAAAAGTTCTAGATTACTAGAAGAGATACTATTTTAACATACAGTTAATGTACTTCCAGCCCCTGAACCTCTTGAGGAATCCTACAAGGGAAAACCACCTTCACAAAACAGCAAGTTGTCACCCTGCAGGTAGGACACAGGAACATTAGCTGGAAAGTAGCCCTCTGCTGCAAAAGCTGTGAGAGTTTTTGTATGTAGTGGAAAGAGACCATCCGGGGATGCTCCTCAGCAACAGAGTTTAAAAATATTTAGCTCTCCTGGGTGTCGAGATGCTGGAACTGTGAAGAACTAAGGACTTCAAAATAGTAAAACGACAACCACAGCACTTCACTGAAGGTATTTACCCCTCTTTCAGGCAAGGCTGTCACGCCGTACGTTTTTCATCCAGGTGAATAAGTCACACCTCATAGTGCTGCTCCTTTGCACACGCAGGTCAATGAAATGAAATGTTATAATGCTCCCTAATTCCTTCTCTCTCTTCTGTGAGCTCAGGACTGCCCTCCTGCCAGAACACCTGCAACTTAAGAACGTCTAGCTGTAGTTAACACCACTGCATCAAGCTCCTCTCTGTGCCCTACACGGCAATTCACATTTGATGATGCAGACTACAATTTCCCTTTTTCCAGCCTTTTGCAAGCATCAGCTCCTCCTGCCAGGCTGCTTGCTTCCTGCAGGCTCTCCAGTCGTGTACCTAGTCCTGCAAGGACACTGCACATCCCAGAGCTCCTGGACACAACCCCTCATTGTGAAAAAGAAAAAACAAGTTTCTGTCTGAAATGAAAAAAAAATAGCCTGCATTCTGGTTATTGAAGGACACTGCGATAATCTGATTTTCCTTGAAGCCATGTTGGTTCAAGCAGCACTTCATAAATTGTTTCTTAATCTGAATTTTTAGAAGGAAATATATCTAAGCCTTCCAACTTGGCTTAGCACTGCCTCTGTGGGCTGCCAGAACACTTTTCCTCTCTGAAAAAAATAGCTAAGCTTCTGTTAAACACTGCATCAGTAGTAAAATAATTCTGCTGCCCAAAACGAACACAGGGGAATTAAAGTTCCCGTGCTGAAACTCTACTTGTGTTCTTACAAAGTCCACTCCAAAACTTTTATCAGTAATAATTCTTCTACACACCAAAATTTCTTCTTCTTGCCCTCACTGCAAACGTACTTGTTTAATATTCTCCTCTAAAGTGAGGCTAACAGGAACACATGCAAGCAGAAATGCTTTTGTTTGGCTTTTTTTTTGAAATCAAATGCTCTCAGGGCCCTGCACTCTACTTTATTCAGCCTGCTCTCAGATGCAGACACTTTGCCTCAGGCTCCCTGAGGCACTGACACCCAGTGCAGTAGATGGTGAACGTGGTGGAGCCCTGCACAACAGAGAAAAGATGGCCTACAGGGAACTTGGGGCCAGCCCAAGTTACTTCTGCTCTGTTCTAAACGTGGGGATTCAACAGATCCGAGATCTCTTTCACAACATGGTTTAAAATGAGCTTATTGGTAACTTATTTTCAAAGTAGTATTGCTTCCAGCATTTATTTGACAAAGCACAATGCAAATCAAAATGAGAAATGCACATACGTGTTAATCCAAACCTACTTTGTAGCAGAGACTATGTCATGGAATAAAGAATCCTTCTCAGATAACTGGGTAGGAAAAGAAGCAACGGATTTATACAGCTGCGCTTCCCTTAATTCTACCTCAAATATTTACACCACGGTGGCAAAGTTGATGAATAAAATGGAAAAGCAAGTCAAAAAGTTAAAAACAGTCAAATAATTAAACAGTAGCTGCCTAAGGAATCAAAATTTACCGTAAAGCAAAAAAATAAATATTTCTTCAACCTGAGGTTTGCCAGCATCTTAATTTGGAGCTCGAGCTCCCAAAGCATTTTTCTTTTTTCCTTTAGTCCCACCATCCCCATCCCCCAAATTGTGCCTGTACACTTGAAACCACAGTTCTCCTTTAAAAAATGGACAGCATTCACTGTAGCCATGTCTACCCTGTAAACACATTGAATAGCTGCAACTACAGGGCCAGGCACCAGTGGGTAATGCTGGCACCAACTTGCCTTGTGGCTTTCAGCTGTTTAAGGAAGAAGTGAGCAGTGATCAGCCTAAACGTAGGTATTTGAACAGGGACAGACTTCCATCAGTTACACCAGCAGGCAGTCTGTAGGATCTTTAGCAGAGGACAAACATGTCCTGCTTCATACCCACTGAATGGCATTCTTTTTCTCCAGGCTTAAGAAACATGCAGTCATTGAACACATCTTCCCAGAAGCTCTGCTTTTAAGGTATTCATACAGCAAGCTCCACATTTCCAACAGCAGCAGCCAGACCTTGAGATCTCACCCATTCCAGCTGCAGCATGGCCCTCTCCAAAATGGCCTTTAACCTTACTTTAGCCTGGAACATCTGGCTGTTGCCAGCTGTGTAACTGTAATATTACACCTTTGTTACAATAATGCTACTGTTCAAACTAGAACCCTTGAAGGGATGTGGTGCTTTTGTTAGAAAGTTACTAAGGACCAAACAGAAGGCCATCAAATAAACTTGCACACCAACTGTACTGAAGTGTAACATCAATTTGGGGATTGCCAAAGGGAAGAATGTGAAAATAAAATCACCAGAAACATCTTCAACTTGGTGAACAACTTTCTGAAAATACAGGATTAGGATCAACCCATCTTCTCCTCTACCTTGTCCCTTATTCACCCACTAACCAAATTAATCAAGCTTTAAAATACCAGTGATGTCCTAACGCAGTGGGACCTGAGAAGACATCTTGTGTCTTGTACTGGTATTGAAACTACAAGCACAAATGATTTCCACTGTTCCTGAACTTCACGTCATTCCGACTTTTGCTCTACCCCCATTGCACACAGCTACCTGCTTTCATCAAAACACAACCCAACATCAAAGATACAGGATGGGACTTTCCAATGCTGACATTATCACTTAACTCTCATCTTCATGGCAATTCTACTTCTTAAGAGTCAAGACTCCCTGACAATTAGCTATCCAACTAGCTCTTCTGCAACAACTTGCTTTTATTGCTGTTTTACTGCTTTTAGCACATTACCTTTTCCCTGTGCATGAAATACTTACTTCACAAATGATTTCCTCAGTTCACCACTTGAGAAAATATTATTTTAAAACAGTATTCTTTCTACAGCTGTTTACTGTATGCAGCCTTCCCTAAATCACAGATGTCAGTAGTCTGCACTACTGTTTTACTGTTTTTATCTGTACTATCTGTTTTACAAGAGGTACAAACTAGAAGCTTTCTCATACCTTCCAAAACCCATGAGTAACATATCTGTGTCCAGTCTGAAGGGTACATACCCATTATTATGATGGAAGCCTCACTAGCAGAGTTTTACACTATCATTGATAATGGCATCCTCAACGTGGAAAACCCAATGAAGATTTTACACTTTTCCTTTAAGGTAAGATTGGAAACAGTAAGAATAAGGAAACAGCCACTAAAATAGAGACAAGTTTAAGGAGTCAAAGGTACTCTTCTGCCAAGAAACGTAAGTTTTTGGCAAGCCAACCTATTTCCACAACCTTTATCAAGATTGATCAGCATTGAAACAAGCAATAGTTCAAGACCAGATGAACTTGCCCAAAGAACCAAATATCAGCTAGGAAGCACACCTGCATACAGAAATATTAATGAAAAAGGGATGAAATTAATTACAACCTAAAGGATCGTACACTGACCACTAGAAATTTTACTCAACTGTTAAAAATGCTTTGAGACACCTCAGATCCATTTACAACAAACAAAACCTGGAATGTGCTATGTAGGTTGCTCTGAAATTAACGCCTCCTAGTTATTTATATATGAAAACTACAATAGAGCACAACAGCACTATTAGATAGAGCAAATTATCAGCTACAAAACAATGTTTTTCAGTGCAGTCTCCTCTATTAGCTATGCATCTCCAACAGTGATGATCAGGAGCCCGCATGCCATGCACATCAAAACCTGCACCAGCAGACCTGAGAAAAGACCAAAATATCACATTCTATAAACAAAAACTGCAGCTGCATGTTCACAATGCAACACCTTTAAACAAAAAAAAACAATCATACCTGCAAGTGGGACCCTACCCAGTTTGAAGCAGCATACATCACTCACTTAAATTAAAGAACTCAATGGCTCAGGCTCTGCAGGATATCCAACTGATATTTCTGTACCACTGCACTCAAAAGAAAAAGGCACTATGGATGCAAGAATTAGCAAAGTTCAAGGAGTACAGAATAGTCCTTCTTTGTATATAGAAGGTAAAATCCAATTACCCATCATTGACTACATAATAAGTGCATTACAGACCCAAGTCTGAGAAGCACTGGAAGAGAGGTGATATTCATGTGTTATCTGTAATAAAAAGTTCTTGCAACATAAATGCTACAAGAAGGCACTAAGTGGAACCTATGAAGTTCTGTGTTTACCCCCAGTAAGAATACCTACAAATAACAAACACTCTCTGCTTTACTTACTTATTACTGAGCTTAAAAATTTCTATGCTGCTGATCCTTTAATCCAGAGAGCCTATAATCCTGAATCATAGCCACCAGGTGTCCAGCAGGGCTACCTCAAAAGCTATCTTGTTGGAGAAGAGATGAAATGCAACAAACTTGACTGCACATCACACAAGCTTTCTGTAATATAACTACCATCTAGGCAGCTCACATGCAAGTCAGTCATCAGTGTTTTTCTTGGGAAGTGTAAAAAATCACTACAATTCCTTCAAAGGTGGGCAAAGATTATTAGCAGTTTTGACTATATCATTTCTTATTTTAATGTAGGACTGTTCTGTAACAACGAGTGAAAATTTCTAGTCTTGTTAAACATCATCACAAGCTGTTAGGAACTTCAGTTAGGATGTGTGTGCACCATTTGCCAGCATCTGCAACTGCCTGAGCAATAAAACTAGGAATCTGTAACTTCATTACCCTATCAGCATATATTAACAAACCATCAAAAGGTTTAAATAAAATGCCTCCAGAAAAAAAACCAAAACAAGTTCAGATCAAGTATATCCTAGCAACAAAAATATGTGTCAGAATCAAGCTACATCATACAGAATTAAAAGTCTCTGTTCCACACTGCATACAACAGTGTGAAAAAATGCCTGGAGAGCACAGCCCCAAAAGGACTACACAGCATTAACCAGAATCTGGATCCTGTACTGCTCTTCATTGTCTACCTATGAAAGCAAAGGATGAAAGAAACTACTCACGAAATGTACAGGATCTCCTATAGGGAAGGGAAAGCTACCAAAAAAAAATATATATATATATATATATATATATATATATATATAAAAAACAAACACCACCCCACAAACGAACAAAAATTAAGTTGCTTACTGCATATTCTTCTGGTGTAACCTTCAGAACATCAAATACCACTGCATCAAAGCTCTTCTTCAGTTCAGCTGAACCTTTGTCACTCAGAGATTCAGAACTGCTGCTCTTCTGCAGGAACAAACAAAAACACTGATGATATTTTGGTTTCCTTCTTTCTACATTGCCATGAGCAAAATTTCTTTTCAAACACCGCTGTTGCACTTTTTTCCTGTTGGGCAAATTAACAATTAAAAAAGCCACAGAACTTGCTTCCTCCTGACATAAATCACTACAGTCAGAGACTCTCAAATTGGCTCCTGTGGACTTCAAAGGTGGTCCTCAACACACAAACCTTCTATTTCAAGGTTTAGAATTCCAGTGTTTCACTGGGAGAATAGTTAATAAGAATCAAAATCTGAATTTCAAGCAAACAACAAATCACTGCAGGAGGAAAAAAGACAGTTAGCCCCAAAAGAATAGTTAACAAAGAACACTATCAGTCTCTTACAAGCTTTAAAATTTACAAAAATTGCACTGTGACCTACATGTCTGCACTTAAGATGCTTATTATAAGCAATTATGCATTTTTTTAACAATTAAAATTTGAAAGACATAGAGATATAGATGCAAATCTGGATTCTGTTCAATCATCACACTTTTGTCCCCACAGAGGATCAGATGCCACATCCAGATGTACACTTCTTGGACATTTATTTCAGAAACGTACACACACAGCAAGTCATCACTTTACTGCCCCATACTTTCCTGTGAAGACCTGAAGAGCTAAACATGCTTTTTCCTTTGTTTCTTCTCACTTTCAGAAAGCTGGTGTAAAGCAAACTCTTGATTAAAAAAGCAAGAAATGAGATGTGGCATGGACAAAAACATCATGAGGGAGCACAGTTACCACAATGCTTCTTCAGCAATGCTTGCTGTAAGCACACTGTAATATGGGGCTGTTCAGTCTGGGGAAAAGGAGGCTGATGGGAGACCTGATTGCTCTTTTCCAAATCTGAAAGGTGCTTACAGCAAGAGCGGGGTTGGTCTCTTCACACCGGTGACAGAAGACAGGATGAAGGGAAATGGCCTCCAGTTGCTCCAGGGTAAGTTTAGGTTGGATATCAGGAAACACTTCTTTACACAAAGGGTTGTTAAGCACTGCAATAGGCTCCCCAGGGAGGGTGTTGAGTCACCATCCCCCGATGTGTTTAAAAATCTCTGGATGGGGTTTAGCAGAGGGTTGTTGGAGTTAGGGTAGCATGGATAGGTCATGGTTGGACTCAATGATCTTTAAGGTCTTTTCCAACCTAAGTGATTCTGTATCTGTAAGTTTCAAGAACAGCAGAGCCTCAAACTAAGTGCCATCAGAGCTCCCATGTCAGTTTTGTTCATGCATTGGAGGCTTCTAAGAGAGAGAAACCTAGCGCTGACACAAGGAGCACTCACAGTCTTGCTGGAACTTCCAACTCTGCAGTGGCAAAGCACACTGAACACAAACCAAAACCCACCTAGTTTTAACTTGAGCTCTTGAGCTCTCTTAACTACTCCTGGGAGGTTGACAAGACACTGACCCACGTATTGAAGGCACTTTCTAACAGACCTTGGAATTTTACTAATGTTGTATATTTCGGATCATGGATATTGGCCATATACACAACAAATATCAATGAGCGTTTTTGCCTGTTGTGGAAGCCAAGCTTCACCGCACTTTCAGTAACAACCTGTGCCATGTATACTGATGTTAGGGCAGGAGGGGAGATAGCACAGCATCACTGACGCAGGTAAACAGTTATGCTGCTCCCATCTCTTTTCCTCAGAACCTAATAAAGCAGGTCTTTAGGGCTGTGCTACACATTTTGACTTCAGCTTCTCACTCCCAACAAAGAACATGTGAACTCTTTCACAACTCAGCAAACTGAAATTAATTCTTCCCCCCCTTTTAGCACTTCTGTTGCAAAGATAAATAATGAATACACACGTAAATTTAACATTCTGCTTAGCTTCTTCTGACAGTGCCATCTCTCTGAAAAAACCTGACTTAGGAAACACCAAAAACTCAGACGTGCATTTTCAGTAACAAAAGTACTGCACTTTCAGTAGCATGTCACTTCCAACATCTTCTTCCTCCACTTGGTTCAAGAAAAGAAAAACCAACCACAAAAACCCAACAAACAACTGGTTTAAGGCAAATTTATGTGACACTGGTAATTATTACCTTCTTAAGCACAAATCAATTGTACTCAATTTCATCAGACATAACGTAAACATACTGGGTAACATAAGAGCTCTCCTCTAAGAAAGGCTATCAGTTACGTATCAAGAAATGGTCAAACAATACATAACAGCATCACAGTGCTTGTGAAGTTTCCAGATGTGATTTGATTCTTTTTCATCACACAACACTTGTCCTTTCACCTTGTTTGTGGTACATATGTGTGTACAAAGAACATGGAACACCTGTGGCCCTGCTATTAAAATGGATGAGTAAATATATCTATAAAATAAACATGTTTTATATGTATATGTATAAAATAAAAATGTTTTAAGGTTCAGACATTTATTCAAGGAAGCAACTGTTGTCAGGACTTAGCAGCTCTTATCACTAGTGAGCTCAGTGTTCTTCAGCACTGTCTCTCCTAAATAAAGTGAAAAAAAATGAAATCTACTGTTGTAAAAATGGGTTTTGTAATTTGACAGAAGCAACAATATAATAAAATATGCATTGGCAATAAAGCAACTGTCCTCTCTAAGCAGAAAGTTCAGGTTCTTACTGTACATCTGTACGTGCCCATGTATGTATTCAGTCACTCGAGATAGAAACAGCACTTCTGGAAAGATCACTCAAATAGACTGAGGGCAGATCTTAATATCCTTTCAGCCCAAGGCACTTAAGGAAAAAAAAAAAAAAAAGCTTTCAGAAGGAGCAATCTGTAAGAAAACAGGTCTTGCAAGCCCTCCATCAGCACCAAGAATTTATGAAGCAGTCACAACTCTCAGCAGTTCTGGCAAAAAATCCTCCAAGTTCTGGTGCTGACTTCATTTTCCAGTCTCAATGAGTGGATGGTAAATGGAAAGCTACAGTGACTTCAAAGCGGGAGAAATAAATGTCAGACTGCCCCTACACACACAGCTACCTATCAAAGGCAAGAACATTTCCCACAGGCCTTGCCAACCTAGCGTCATGCATTAAGAGTATCTATTATTGTTAAAATTCTCAAAGAAAAGCCTGACGTGACGGAAGAGAGCACAGAAAAGGCAGTCAGTGGCTATGGCAAGGCTGTCAATGCTAGCTGATGCTTTCTGTTGGCAAACAGAAGTCAGGGGTTTAATTACTCACATCTAAACTGGGGTATATAAAACCAACACATCAAAAACTTCCCATGCCGGACCTGTTGAAATAAAAAATTACTTTTCGGCAAATATAAAAACAAAATTAGCATTTGTGATATTAATTATCCACAGTTTTATAATCCTTACCTCTGAAGCAGTAGCTGCAATATTAACACTGCTTGACTGTCCGTTCATTAGGTCCATACTGCCCACAACATTAATCTCCAGCCCTACATTTACAGCAGAAGGATCATCTCCAAGGCAACTGAATGATCATTCCTACAAAGAGCAAAAAGTCAGTTAGAAACTACTTTGCTCAAGCATGTTAAACAAGACTCAGCATTGAAAAAAAATCCATCGCAAAACAAGAAGTTCCAAAACGGCTACAGCACATGGAGGTCCAAACCTCAGACTCAAACACATATTCTAAGATGATCCACTCAACGTCTAAGGCAAACAGCTGAAGGTTCCATTGCAATCAGTTACTCACTGCCAGCACAGACTTTCCGTGCGATGCACAGCAGGTATCATTATGTAAATTTACCCTAACAAAGCTCAGTACATGACCTATGTTGCAGGCTGTTCTTTTCCTTTGACTACCAAAGTAAAGTACACTTAATCTATACTGTATATCTATTACTATATCTTATAGAAAAGATGTTCACTATACAATTTACTAGGAAATTAATGGATAATTTCTTATATACCTATTCACCGCCACCAATTGAAAATTATGCCATCAGAAGCAATTTCAGAGTACGAGTGGAATTTGCCTACTTCACCACATGTGACTCATATTATCATTTGGAAAAAACAAACAAACAAACCAACCTCCAAAAGACAGAAAAGAAAATTCCACACACTGATTTTTGATGTATTCCTGCAAGGCTGCATTTGTGTTTAGCTTTCATTCCTACAGAGAAAAGGAAGCTACAGAAAGAGCAAGACTTGAGTAAGACTACCCAATATGTGAAACAGTAAAAACTGGCTTGGGCCTATATTTCATGAGATGCTAGTGCCCCCTAGTGTGAAAAAGACTTATAAATCGGTTTTCATAGGTGTGTGTTCATAACAAACACAACTGTACCCGAATTTTTATGCATTATTTATGGAATCCAGTTGAGGTTTGTAGTTTGACTCAGAACTGTTAGGCAGGTTGCAAACAAAAGGCGACGACAGGCAGGTGAATAATATCGAATGACAAAATCACTGCATCAAATATTTAAGACCTTTACAGCAATGGAACAAAGAAAATAATCTGAAAAGCTCAGTCTCCAAGTACGCTAAACAGGTATGCTGTGCTGACAAGGCTGGAAGGCAAGAAACTGCAGTATTTAAATAATAAAATAGCCTCAAAAAAGCAAAAACTTTAAAATGTCATTGTAGGACTGCAATACACAAAGGAGGTCAATTGAAACGGAGAACCACAGGGTGAATTGCAGCCAAACACTACAGCCGCCAGGTATTTCTGGGCAGTAACAGCCCTCAGCTGACCTGCAGCGTGCTGTGCTTCAGAACAGCCATTCACAAGCTGAGGTTTTGAGGTTTTGTTTAAGAAACATGGATGGGATTATCTTTCACAACACAGAAAACACCTCCCTCTGCTTTAACATTACATTCCCAGCCCATAGACTGTATTTAAGATTATGTTTCCTCCACTAAAAATAGCAGCTAAATGTATTATACTAACAGTCCATGCAAAAGGGAAAAAACCACCTCCTGTTTGGCTTGTAACTGGTTTTGTCACTGTCATCCTCCCGTCCCAACTGTCTCTCACACTGCCTCATATTTCCAACCACTCAGCTCCCGACCTCTTCTTTCCTACATACTCTTCACATGCTGTTGTCCCAACTTCATTTTATTCTCTGCTCAAAAACCAGCCCTTAAGAACACACATTTGTAATGACTAATTATGAGGAAAATTAAAACCGCACCATTTCAACATACTACAAAGTTTACCAAGGATCACATAAAGCCCATTTTCAACTAAGGACCACACGTTCAACTGCTATCTCATAGATACTCACTTCTTTTTCTTCAGTGAGGGTAAGGAGTAAAAATGAATTAGGGGAAGAGAAGAGCTTTGGTAAGCAAAGTGAAAGCAAAGTTTTGTTTATTTGCTCCATGGAGGGAATTGGAGGGTGCTGTTTGTTTTCGTTATGGCACAGCATAATTGGTACTTCCAAAGAAATTACACTCATTAGAGAAGCCCATGGAGTTGGCAGTACAACCTAATCTAATCCAATCCCACTATCAGTAATAAGGTTGAAGCCCAGTTTGATGATTAATGCCACACAACCCATACACACTAAGATAAGCTCTCGCAGCCTTGCCTCCACCAGCTCCACGTTTCCTAGTGCAGTATCTCAAGCCTTATCCTTGCTTCCTTATCACAACACCTCCAGCTTCCTACCTGCATCCCAACTTATTACCAGATTTGTTTGCACCCTCCCATTCCAAGAGCCAGATGGAAAAGCACTCACTGCCGTGCTGAAGGAACACAGCACAAGCTCATTCACTTACCAGCAGGATAAACAGAATAGGTAAACATGGAAACTAGGTGAGGGACTTTCCACTGTACAGCTAGAGCATAGAGATGGTGCACATTGACCTGAGATCTTTTGTAACAGCCAGTGTGTTGGAACTTGTAGGAACTGTGCTGATCGAGAATGACTGAAATCCGCTGCTAAAGTAAGAAGTGGCACCAGACAGGAAGGCAGAGAGCAACCATATATGCTCCAGAAAAGTAAATGTCTTTCTCTTTTCCTTTTTCAGTTGCCCAGCTATCCCAGGTCAGACAGCATGGGCTACAATCTGTCCCGCAACCAGAAGAGGAGGCAGGAACTAAAGCATACCTTGTGCACAGACTGAGCGCAGAGCTGCAGAAGCCAGCTGCCCACCTGCTGTCTTAAATCACAGCAGCCTCACCGAGTTACAGCCAGTGCTGGATTCAGTGCTTTATCTTGGCTTCTGCCACTAAAACAACAGCTCTTGTAAATTGTGCAATGAGAACTTAAAGATAGTCCCTCATTTAAAAGAAATATATATATATCAGTAGATTTTACGTGAAAATCACTTAGAAAAAGTCTGCATTAAAAAGAAACTGAGCTAGCAAAATAAAACATTTGGCAACTAGGCTGCACTGTATGTAACAACACTGTCCATGCGATCTTAATTTCATACCCATTG
The DNA here is from genome assembly GCF_019232065.1 of Centrocercus urophasianus. Classification (NCBI taxonomy): domain Eukaryota; kingdom Metazoa; phylum Chordata; class Aves; order Galliformes; family Phasianidae; genus Centrocercus; species Centrocercus urophasianus. Next base: position 4,039,224 of record NW_024884733.1, on the reverse strand, counting down.
CCACATTCTGATATTATCTTTGAATATATTTACACATACTTCTTCCCACTTCATTAATAAACAGCAAAAGGGCAGAAATAGCACTGAACTGCTACTGACTAGCATTTATTGACTTCAAAGTTCCAGAACTCACAACATTAAAACTGTGCCTATGAAAGACAAATTTAATACGAAATCATACTCCTCCCATAACAATAACAGCTCATGGCAACAATTTTGGCTGGTGTCTCATTCAAGGCAAACAAAAAGAAATCCCAAACTTGAAGTAATTAAGCATTTTGCTTGCTATCCTACCCTTCTGCTTAACACTGCAGTAAGCAGTGAACAGCAATATCACAAAGTGATTCACAGTGTGAAACGACATACCACACTGCAGCAGTGAATCACACATCAGTTTTCAGTGTGTACTCAGTATATCCAGTTACAAAGAAATGAATTACACTGAGTAATTTGAACTTTCAGCATTTGTTCTTTTCAGTTTAATAAATGCCTCTGTCCTCAGAAATGTACTAAGAATGGAACTGAAAGATTTATATGCAGTATGAAATACTCAGAGATGCTTTTAAGCCAGTCTAAAGCCTGGGCTATTAGGTACCCCACACGGTATCTTCCCACCTATTCATGCCATGCATACCATATTTTAAAAAGGAACCCAAAAATACTGAAGATTTGTCATATCCAAAGAAGGGAAATGTCTTCACTAAGCAGGGATGCCACCTTCAGCGAGCCACAGTTATTCTGTAGACTCACTCAAGGCAGCATTTGAGGATCACTCCATCACAGGAAGGTGCCTAACAAGATGCCTAATCTCAAGTCCCTTCCAGTGTAGAATCCAGAGATACTTTTGTCAAAGCTTTGGTAAAATATTAGCTGTAAAACATACTGTCCAAGCAACACTTTAAAAGCAAAATCTAACGTTACATTAAAAAATTGTCTGCTAAGCATCCGGAATGGTACAAACAGCTTTGAGGAAGCACATCCACATAGCAATTTAATGAATAACTCAAGAGTCAGGATGACCAACATTTTTGACCATATTATTCATAATAGAGGTACAAAATGTCAATGTTTTGTTCACAGATTCCCATGAAGGAAAAAAGAAATGCCCTGCATGGCTTATGATCAACTACGAATGTGGAGCCACCACCAAGGACTTGAGGACCAAAGCACTGTAGAACCCAATGACCTGTTTAACATGAGATCAGGAGCTTAAGTTGATTGCATGGAAACTCTCAGTGGTATTTTTCATACTGTACAGAAAAAAGCTAGTTCTTCCTAAACAAGGAACAGAAAAATATTGGGCTTCGCTGTCTTCACTTCCCTATGTGCACAGTACAGCCCAGCTAGGCTTAGCTATTCCACACCATGCCCTCAACATGCTTTGATGAAATCTTGTGGCCACTCTGGATCTGAGCCCTTAGATTCTTAGTTATAATTGTGTTTTTTCCAGTATCACTTGACACTTCTTAAAGTAACATTCATTTTTACCAGTGAACACAAAACACGCTTCAATGAAACAAACCCCAGTTCCTCAAGTTCTTCTTTCACACCCACCTCCTACGTGCAAAGTCAGATCTTTCTGCCTAGAAGTACTCTGTGGAACTGCTTCTGCATTTAGGATGTTTCACTGCCCTCTTCTCTTGAATGTGTAAACACAAAACAAGTCAATCTCGACTTCCTTCTCACCATGCATAGCTACAAGAGCATCTATCGCAACCACTCTGCACACCAATTTCTACTTTACATGAAGAACACCTAAAAGTGCTCGTTTTTTTGGGTGTCAGGTTCCTGTTTGTTCTCCAATTCCCATTAAGCAATTCAAAACTAAAATCTGTCTGCTAAAAGGTCACAAACAGTACGACCTATGTAAATCCAACAACACTAAAAACACGGAAGAATTAAATTACTGCTTTTTTAATCCACTCTCCAGATACTTTTCCCTTGATCTTTATAACATTACACATTTATGAAATACCTTTCAGTCTTATTAGGACAAACATGGGCTACAGTTCCCATAAGATCACCACAGAGATGTTGTGACTCACCCAGGTAACGAGCTGCATCTTGAACAGAAAGCAGCACAAAGAATCCTGCTGACTCAACCCAACTCAGTACGAATGCTGGGGCACCTCCTGCTACCCGCACCAAGGTGGCAGGTGGAGGTTCTGGATATCCTGCTACACGGCAGTGCTGCCTGCAAGCTGCTGCACAGCCAACTTCACTCTGCCTGCAAGTGGTTCAAATCAGCCTGGGGGCACGCAGGAGCCAAGGAAGTACAAAGTACACTGGCACGCAGGCGTGACGGTCACCACAGGATACCTGAACTGGCACCAGCTGCCAGCAGGGTGAAGGCTGATCACACTGCTTTTCCTTTCAATTTGGTGCACGCGCTCCTCAGCACGCCTAGAAGACCTGCGTATGTAAGGATCACAGGTAGTGAAGGAACACTTTATCTAACAGCAAAGAAATATCCCTTATTTGCTAGGCTGTATGTTGTCTGCCTTGTAACAGGAAAGAGTCTGGAAGCAGCAAAAACACTGCACTGTGATAACGAGTCACAGAATCACAGACTGGCCTAGACTGAAAGTCCCTTAAACACGTTTTAACTCTGTTTACAGCAAGCATGATACTAATAAGAGGTAGTAAAACGCATGAAAGCTGGTAAGTAGAAACATTCACAGTGGAGGTGAAATAAAAGCTCAAGCAACTTAGTATAAACCCACACTCCTGCAAGAAACTTGCACTGAAATGCTCAAATCCCAGACCTAAAACTTCACATACTAAAAAGTCTCCAGTCAGACATGAATCTTGGCAAAGCGTTTGATAAGCTGACACAGCTGGCAAGGACTAAGATAAGAGACCCCAGTAGAAGACAGGCAAGTGGATAACAGCATGACAAAATCTGAGAGACAGAGCATAATTCTGAAGATAATATTAGACTAGGAAGAGATTACTAACAGTTATTAAATACCCAACACCAGTACAAGCATCAGTAGAACAATACAACATTGGGAAATAGAGGAAAGCAGAGTAACATAAGCAGGAATAAAGCCATCTGGTGGACAAGAAAATGAAAAATAAAATTCAATCATTACAGGATAATCCCTGTAAAATTTTTGCTCAGAGTCTCAACATATCATTTGGAAATGACTAATGCCTGCATTAGTTTAGTCAAACACTACTGCCACTATATTTCATGAGACTGACTGCTGTACTCTGTGTAGCTCTGGTCACTCACCTTCTAAAAGATTTGAACCCAAACGTGTGATGCAGGGAAGGGGTTCCACGTTGATGGAAGATTCCATCAGAGAGGAGGAAACGGAAGCCTCAGCTTGCTTATGCTAACAAAACTGAGCCCAGCGAGAGGATACACTTGCTACGTGTAAATTGCAGGAGGATAAAGCAGAAGAGCATGAATAAAACGTAAATTTATGCTTAAAGTCAGAATAAAACAAGTTCTTGAAAAGTGTTTGGAGAACAGTATCAGAAGAGGAAAAAAAAAACCCATAGCTGTTTCAGTTGATACCAGACTCTTTCGTGAAAGAAAGCATGCAATACAGCAACTGCAAGAGCAGTACAGCTAAACCAGTAACAGACTCCTTTCTTCAGTGGCTCAGCTGGGCCTACTGCACTCTCAAAGCACCCCTGCCCTCCTCAAATAACTCAGCTGCTGCACAGTATGTCACACATGCACTCTTTCCCTAAGCAGCTGTTGCACAACAGTCAGTATCAGCTGTTCAAGCTCCAGAGACAAAATAAAGAACGAATAGGAAAAAAAAAAAACATTTTTTTATTAGGTTTTACATTTAGAATTAAGTCTTTAAAGTATAAAACAATGCTTTATTCAAATATGGTCCTTAACTTAGATCCCCCCCTCTCTCTCCCTACAAAGTAAAACCCTTTGGACAAACAAACAAGTGAATTTCTCCTTTTTTAAGCAAACACTATCTACAGAGTACACCATGCATGCATTCACATTCTGGACAACACAATCATCACTTAGATCTAGAAAAAAAAAGGTAGAAGTAAAATTAAGGCAATTCACATCAAAGTGCCGTCTCATATCTTACTCAATTTACAACTACCAAGATTACTCCTTCATGGTGCTCCAGTAGTCAATGCTCTTCTCTTTCATACACAAATAGGAGATTCTTACTGTTCTAACCTCTGTCATTCAAATCTGCCCACACCCAGCAGAGATGAACTGACTCAGAACCATGAAGCTACAGCTTAGGGCTTCCAGCACATGGAAGATACCAGAGCAAAAGGCAACGCGTTCTTGCACTAGCATTGGCACAGCTGCCAGCAGCAGCAGATCCTGGTGCTCCCACAATGCAGGAGTAAACTGAGCAGAAGGAAAGAATCATCACAAGTGACAAGTAGGCCAAAATCCTGACCGTGTGTTTCATGTGCTATTTAAGCTCAGCCTGAAGTTGTAAGAGATTTGCTTTCTTTCAACAAAAATGTAGAGATACAGAATTTTAAGGCAAAACAAGTTCACTGCGCAAGAACTTAAGAAGTTTATGCTCCAAAATTATCAGGTTCCTCAACTCTGTTTTTTCAGAGACCTCTATTCCATTCTGTAGGTCTTCAGCAAGGACACTGCATAAAGGAGTGTTTTATTCCTTTGGACTTGGCTGTTATTTTATAGCTGCTGTCAGAACAGCCTAACATCTAAAGTTACAAGGCAGTTTGTTTTCCTCACGTACTCCAAGAGGGAAAGAATTAGGGAACCAACAAACATAAGCACAGAAAGCACAACAAATACATTAAGGTTTCACCTTCTTCCACCTCCCCCTCCAGAATGCAAGCCTATTGATAGCCTGTTTCAGAAACACTTCTTCAACATCTGAAGAAGAGATTCAGGCTCGCTCATTCAGGAACAGGAGGACAATCCCCAAACAAACAAAACAGGAGAAATCGTATCCTGAAGACATTTTTTGAAAGATAGGAGCTATTGGCATTTCTTTGCCTGAATAAAAGGTACAGAGAAAAGAAACGGGAACAATTTCAACTAGAGTCAGATACTCTCATGAATTACACAGTTCTGCAAGACTACAAGAAAACCTTTCCACAATCTGCTTTTCCAGGCCTCCCACCACAGGGCCTTATAACAACCTGTTCTGTTTGCAAACAAGCAGAACAGTAAAAGACTGACGATGTGCTCATTAACTGGTGTTCAGTTTGCAAAATATTTTTGTTATGCATTAGATATGCAGTCATATATTAGTGCAACCAGCAACAGAAGGATACATCCATAGACAACGCACTCTGAACAGAAACATCACACTAAAAAACTTGTACCAACAGTGCACTGAATGCCCTTAGCATGCATTTCAGGTACTGTCAGCAGCATCACTACAACTCACGCACCAAAAGCACATGAAGTGATGAAAGCTGAGACTAAGGAGCTAGGCATGGAGTATTATATAAAACTACATATCACATGGGCATGCCACAAAAACTCGCTTTTCCATGCAGCTCTTTGAATAAGCTTCTCTAAAACAGTGTGTGCTGCAGGCAAAACTGGCAACAGCCACACAAACACAACCCAACCATCCCAGGGCCAGGCTTTTAGCAAGGTGGAGACAACAAAGCACTCAACTGCTGTTGAATACAAGTTTACAAGCCTGCAAAATTCAAGTCCTGGGATACACATCTGCCTCATCGACACATTATTTGTACGATGGGACAAAAAGAGAGGCTTCACATTTATAGGAAAGAAGACAAAACTACTCTGACTATCTTACACTATAACTGATGAGGAAGAAAATACTGCTGAGGGAATATTTCACAGTAATTTATGTCAAGCTGTTAACAGACAAAGAGGATCATACTTCGACAGGAAATCCAGCATCACAGCCTGCTTCAGAATTCAGTTTTCAGAGAGATGAGCGAAGTTCATCTTACCAGCAACACTTGGGATGACGTTTCAACAGTTTTCTCTATAACTCCCTTTTAACATCACGCACCTATGTGGAAATTTGTACAGCTGCTATAGAACAGGTGCTAACAGGAAACAATCCGACAGCTTCTCAATTGCCCCATTGGTATGATGAACATTATGTGGAAATAAAACAGACATTTGGGGAAGGGAGTTGAATTTTCTGTGCCAGTGAGCTCTGCCTGTGTCAGAATGTATTTGTTTATGAAAGTTTGTCAGCTTTTTCCAACTTCTATAAGCCAACAATACACAGATAGTCGCTTACCCATCCAAGCAGAAATCTCTTCTGCACTCATCACTCCCCTTGGAAGAACCTCAGTAAGCCAAGCAACTGATAAGCAAGCATATAAAAACCTCAAACACCAACCACTAATATTGAATGCTTTTCCTCACCTCAGAGCAGCCAGTAACTACTGAGTACCAAAGCATCTGCCTGAGAAAAGTAAAACATGATACAGAAACTGAGCAAATCCAAGTTAATGCACGCACATATGTAGGACTTCAATAAATCAAACAGATGCTACTGACTGATACTGGAAACCAAGCACGTGTTCATTTCTACTCTTGTGATTTAGAGTAAACACTTTCATGAAGGACAACATATTATTGTACATTATCAGATCTGGTCATCAAAACAAATTTATACTAGACAGAAGGAAAACCTCATCTCTTTAGATACTCAAGGCAGATAGGAATTTCTTTGGAAACACGAAGTTCTGGTATAACCACCTCATTTCTTGTGCACTAACAACAGCTGAAGCACCAGAAAAAACAAAACAAAACAAAAAAAACCTAAAAGCAACTTAAGGTAAATGGAAAGTACAAATGAGAGCCCTGCTGGAGCTATTTCTGAGCCATCTATCTACATTATTGATGAAAGGATTTGCTCTAAAGAAGAAATGACATCATAAATACCTACATAGTTTGTAGAACTTGTATAATTGATGTAGAAAGCAATGTTTTCCAGAAAGCATCAAAAAGGCATTGAGATATAAAACATTTGAAAAGCAAAGCTGGCAAAGTGCAGGAAGTAACTAAGCAGAAATACCTGCACACCTCTAACAGTAACGAAGGCAAACCTCAAAGTCCTGGCTGCAAAACAGAGGGAAAAATACTGCAGCAGAAAGATAAATAATAGTTATTTACAGCATGTGAGACAACTTTAAATTAAGTAAGGACCATGGAAATCAAGTAATATCCTTAAGCACTTCCTATAGAGGTAGAAGCGTGTTATTTTATGAGCCATGCTTGAAAGGAATGCAGAAATCATTAGGTGCTAAAGGTGCACACATCCTTTTGCTCTTCATGGGATTGCATGACAATACGATCAGGGTAGCAGGAAAACAGAACACAAGTCTGGACTGAGTCTACCAGCATTAGAGAAATAAATGCAAATACGTGCACACATATATACGAGGTTGACTGGCCTGTGTGGTTTGTTGGCACCTGAAGCAGGCAAGAAGATTCCTACAGTTTAAATATGCCTCTAAGTGCATGGCAAGCAATGACAGAACAGCATTTGTTGGTCTTTTCAGCACCTAGGAGTCAACCCCAGTTATTTATCCCACACACAAAGATTGTTCCAGCATGCTTTCAGTAGAGTGTATCATGAAGGATTTTTAGGATTATTCCTGCACCGTAAGCTCAGTACAGTAAGCTCACAAGTGACATTTTTCCAAGTGCTACTTGGAAGTCCGGAATAGTCAAGGGGATGACTGGATAATTACCACTCAGACATATGCTTCAGCTTAAGATAGGCAGCTGTGCCCATTTCTGCCAAATCAGTGCACGTGTTAAGAACTGATTCAGTTACAGAGATGTGCAAGCTGGAAACCTGGATCCAGAAGGAATGACAAGGCAGACTGTAGACAATACAATTTTGGTAAAGGTTTGGAGCAGAATGGCATTTTGAATGGCAATATCCTGTTTCACAGCAAATAAAGTTAAACATGCTGTTTAACTAAAAACAAGCTTACATTCATCTCTGTGTTAGACTTTCTAGCTCATAAAAGGTAAATCTTGGCATTGCTACAACACGTGGATTCACTCCATGAGACGGCAGGCTATCACAATTACAAATTGAAACAGCATTCTTATAGGAGCATTCTGTCACGTTAATTGCATCTTCACAAAGCCCAGTCTGACATCCTCCACAACGAAAAAATAACAACAAACCCACACACACAAGAAAGGAACCTACTAGGAGTCATTACTTCAGTTCCTATTAAAAACTGCAGATCTTAGCACACTAATTAGTAAATGCTTTTCTTTTCTTTCCAGGATCTTCAAACCTGCACAGAGCTAAAATAAAGGAATAGTTCAGATTTTGGGGACATCATAATTAGACGAAAGCATACATCATCAGATCCTAAAACATTTACCATGTAAGCTCTTCTATTCTCTGGCAGTTTGTAGCAAGAAAGCTCGCAAGAGCTCTTTCCAAAAACATTTCACACAACAATTCTTCCTTGCCTTCACTGAGGGGCCCAAACTAATTAACAGCACTTGTTTTACTCACAAGCAATGGAAATTAGACACTCTGGAAAAGCAATGAAAGCTAATTCTTGACTTCATCTAAGTGGAAATACATTTCTTGAGATCCAGTCATAGACTGTATTACACACTTGAGAGTTTTAAAAAACATAAATAAATTTTAAAAATGAACAAGAATTTAACCACCCAAAGAAATGCACAGCTTGGTCAAGACAAGCATTTTTTCTATCATAAGATTCACCTGGAACAGAAAGAGCAGTAAGGAAAATTGACCACCTTCATAGAGTTTTAACACTATAACACTTCATATCAGTTCTATGAAAGATTCAGCTAATGCTGCACAGATTTTGGAAAGACAGGAACTGCAAATAGTTCACTGAGGAAAAAAAAAAAAAAAAAAGAAGAAATAAAGATAGATGCGTTTTTGTTTTTTTTTTTCCACAGTTCCAAAAACCCTTCTTTAAATTAAGGTGTTTCAGTTCTGTCTAAAGCCAAGATGATCTGTTTTAGGGACTCTTTCCCTACCGGCAGCCTTTCATAGAATCACTCAGGTTGGAAAGGACCTTAAAGATCATCAAGTCCCACCACGACCTGACCATACTACCCTAACTCTAACAACCCTCTGCTAAATCATGTCCCTGAGCACTTTCCTGTCACAGTGACTTAACAACTTGCTGCTCTTTATACAAGCTAGCAATTTGTTCTTCCATTTGGTGCTATAAGCAAGTTGCCTTTCACCTGATGGCTAAAAAAGCCAGTACCTTGGTAGCAGTATGAGCACACTCCATTTCTGAACTTCAGATTCAACTTGCCAGGCTGAGAAGGTTCATTCTCATCATACTATCAAAACATAAATGAGAGCCAACCACCTCAAAAGGAATATTAATATCTCATGGAACACCAGCTCGAAGGCAGCTGCCCACAGTAAGGCCTGAGTGGTTTTGGCAGGTCCTACATTTTGGACACAGCTTCACCACTTAGAAGCTATGAGACTGTAATAAGTCACACTAACTTATCTTCCATTGCCTCTGAGACCACGGAGGGAAAACCACCTCAGCACAAAGAGCACAAACCAGCCACCACCTTGAACACAGTATTCACACAGTAGTTTATTTGCAAGACAGCTTTGTGATCTATTTTTTTCACCAATAGCAGAACAGGGTTTTGCAGCAGAGCAGTGCACAGCATCGCTAATGACCACTACATCTGACAGAGCTGGCAGGCAGCAGCCAGTAGAGCTGTTTCACCACACAGACTGGCACATCAGATTGCTTCCTCATCACTGAGGAACAATGCAACCTCAGCATCTGTTCACTCTTGGGACCCAGCTGCATGCTCAACCCAGCCCCACTCTGAAACGACGAGCAGAATCTGCTTCTCCAACTGAGGAAGGACTCCTTCACCATTATGTATTTACTATTTGGGAATCATTATTAGAAAGTGTTGGCTTTCTATGGATTAGAGAAGATACCAACCATGAATTCCCAAACATTACCATTTTGTTCCAGTAAGCAAAGAGCTTCAATCAATATTAGTAGAGTCATAAATACAGAGAAAGCCACAAAGAAATACTCATCTGCTATTCTAGTGATAAGATCACAGCAACACAGCCCAGTGCCCCAGGGAAATAAGATATCCGATTCCATTAACGATGTGGAACGCAAGAGGGAAAGGAGACACCAGAGAAAGTGCAAAACCAGCAACAAAAACTTCAGGTGCTGAAGCCCTTTGCTTCTGCTCATCTTCCCTCTCTCGCTCCTACCAGAACAACACCTGTGACACTCGGTGCCAGCACAGAAAGCTGACACCCAGAAGCCACACAGACTCCACAGTGCCCCAAGACAGCAAGAGAAGGCTTTTTTCCTGCTCCCCAAAGAGATCTCACTTATGTAGTCCAACTCCACTACTGCCTGGTTCTGTGTTTGCACTTCAGATTACCACTTCATGCAGAGAATACATGCAGCCATTGGGTTTTTTTTAGGTCATGAAAAATAAGAGCTAGCTTTTTTTCCACTCTCAAATAGTACAGCCAAAATACTTAAAGCCTTCAGCTTTCCTACGGAATACTTTTGTTTATAAATGAGGGATTTAACAGAAGTTAAATAACAGTGCAATAGGATAGCGAGACATTTTCCATGTTAGTCACCTCAATTGTTTATCAAACAAGCTTCCCTTTTTAGCAGCATCATTTAAAACTGGCTAAGTAGATTTTACGTTCATCTAATTTAACATAACTACATCTCACTTATTACATTGCTGTTATATAAAATCTGTATGGAATGACATTTCCATCACAACAGATTTCCCGTTTTCCTAAACTACCCTTTAAATGAGCTTTTTAGCCTCAGTAACACGTCCAGACCACATCCTTACTGTCTAACAACTAAGCTACAGAATTGAGATCAATGATTACTCCTCATCAAAACTGTCATCCTCGACTCATGAAGGTTCTCATCTCTGCTACTGCAAACCTTAACTCAATTTCCAATCTGCACACCCAGGCTTTGGGCTTTTAACGAGCACATGCCATAAGCATGCAGCTCTGCTTTCACACCCACAGGCATTTCAGTTTTCTCCCATGAGTTCATCAAACTGCACAGAAAGGAGCACCATTTCACAGCACGCAGCCCAGCTTGTCTGGGGTTTCTCTGTGTGTCATGGCGTAATGCCTTCTTAAATACCTTACAACTTTGAATTGTACATACAATAAATCATTTGGGAACATACAGTAACAAACACACAAGTAGTCCCCTTCTTCCTCTTCCAGTCACACTGCATTTGTTCACAAAAAGAGAAGAAATTAAAGCAGTGCAGAGCGTTAAAAAGATGCCTGAAAAGTATTGTGGAGCAGCACAGGTGAAGTCCCTGAACACCGGCTCAAACAGATTTAATTGAATACTTCTTTCAGTAGAAGTTGGATTGCCTTCCCTGAAGCATGAACTAAGTCCTAATGAAGAAACCTCTCCATCGCTAAGACAGCAAAAGAGTCAAGACTGGCTTTTCAGAGGCATTAAACACAAGTTGCAGCATGAAATGCAGTCTGAGTTCAGTCATTCCGCAGACCCTATCAGCACTAAGAAGTCAGCCGGCTAATTAAGTGCCAGGCAAGCCATTACACGTAGGCACTGAGGAAACGCTATCTGCAAGTGGGTCCTAAAGCATACTACCTGCTTATGATGCCATTCTTCAAAGGCAAAGATAAGTTGTACCTCAAAAGCAGTTTTTCTACTTCTTTAGTATCACTTTAATATACCTTCAACTTTATAAAACATCACAGAGCTGGCATCCACTTCAAGAGAAAGCAATATTGACTAGTTTTTTTGTTTGATCTCCTGACTGCAGTTTGGTTAAGATCATTTTCCTCCCCAGTCATTTAGATGCATCCTGGGTAGACACTTTGAGCTCCTGAATACACATCTCCACTGTATTCACACAATTTCCACAAATAAACTTTCTGCCAGCACAGCAAGACCTACACAATGGCATTACACAGCATAAAAAATAACCAAATAATCACAATTTCATACTGTGATTAAATCTTCTGTAATGAAGACCTTGTCTAACCCAACACAATACAAGCAGCCTTAAAAACTCTGCTATTAGCATGACTAGGAAAGCTCTATACTAGATTGCCTCAGAAACAAAGTTACTGTGCTCAAGGGATGAGAAAAGCACTTCTAGCACAGCATTTCACCAGGAGCATCAACATTTATCATGAAAATGTATCTGGCACACTTTACTCAAAATCAATCCAAACCAAGCCTAGGCTTGGGGGTGGGGAGTACTTGATTAGAAGGAATTATGCAGCATTAATAGGGTAAACAACCAGGGAAGTTGTTAGCCAAGCACTTTTCAAACAGGAAAGAGGAGAAAAAAATGTTGTAGAGGGACATTGGCTACTACTGTATAATACAAACAGAATGCAGTTTCATTCTAGAAAATGCACGCCTAACAAGCAATGCATGGTGTATTAGAAAGCAATAATAATAAAGCTTTATACCCAGGATATCTTTATCCTCCTCCTACCATGAGGCAGACCTGCAAGGCCTGGGTTTTGACCTGCCCAGCAACCAGCTTGAGTATCTGGCTGCTCACTACCTACCACCTTTATGGTTCTCAAATACAGGATCAGAGTGGACAGCTCAGCAGAAATCTTACTACGCCTTCAGGAACTCTGCTCTCCGATCCCTAGGATGTACGTGGAGGTCACTTCAACCACATGGGATAACTGAACCCAATGGACTCTACTGCTCCTAAACCAACAGGCAGTTTGGAAAGGAATCGCAGATATTTCCATAAAACTTTCATCAGTAAGCATTCCACCATTACTCAAAGCTACCTGTAAGACAAGCCTGACACCAGATGCCAAAACAAACGTGCCACTGTACAGAAATGTGAGCATTAACCTAAATATCCTAAAAATAAATGAGACAGCTTACACAGGGGGAAGCCACCACTACTCAGGTTTGCTTAGCAATAAAGCTAGGGAAAAACCAGCTGCTAACCGAAGGCAAGGCTGTCAGCAGATTGGCCCAGACTTGCTAGGACAGTAGCACATTTCTGGTGCCCTGTAACCACGCAGAGAAAGCTAATTGCATGACAGAGTAGGACAGGAAATACAAAGACTGACTCACCTACTTAACTATATGCTTTACCAGCACACCTGATTATATTAGAGTTATTAACTACTAACAGCACAAAACTGCGATGTATTAATAGGGAAAAAAAAAAAAAAAAAGCAACCAAGAAGCAGCCCAAATCATTGTGTTATCTTTTATTGATTTAGCCTGTCAAACTATTAATACATATTTTGAAATCCAAGATGTCCACCTAAAACTTAACATACGAGCTGACTGCAGATGCTTTTGGAAGGCAGACAAACACTCTGAAGCCTTGTGGATCGGGTTTTGTATGATCAGATAGGTGTCTCTACTACCAAGTTTCCAGTAACATCCTCATTTCCACTCCAGCCTACTGAAAAAGAGGGATAACTACAAAACTGAGCTTCAATTTGGAGCAATTTTCAAAAGCAACGCAGAGATCCTGTAATGCCTCAAACGTTTCTGGATGAAATGCAATAAATACTAACTTCACAAAGGACTAATACGTTTTTACCCAAGTTCCTAGACTTGCAAACCCTGCTAGGGATCCAGGATAGAGCACAGCTTGTGCTCTAACATCAGAGATGAATGCTCCACATGCTATAACCAGTGGGACAGATGACCCACTTTGATTTCAGCTGGTTTGTGGGAACTCTGATCCGGCATTGCCAGCTGTCTCTGCCACTGATCACTGTTTTCCATTCCTTTCTCTGCCATGACTTCAGCACAAGACTTTGTAGATCTGCAGAAGAAACAGTTTGGAAGAAACTACCAAACTGAAAAAAAGCAAGGGGGAAAAAAAAGAAGAAAAAAAAGCTTAATTTCTTAGTTGGGTAAGTCTCCTGGTGCAGTTCACCTTACCAGCATTTCTGTTAAAATAGTGTGATAGGTGAATGGCAAGAAAAAAGCTGCCACTGAAAAATGCATAAGGTCAAAACCTGATGTCAATTACAAACCAACCTCAGCTGGTTACAAGCGTGGAGAACTCCAGCTTTGTCAAGCAAGTGACAGAGCTCAGCAGCAACTGTAAGATCAAACCAGCAACCTGTCAATGAAATGAACTCAAAACAAGTTTTTTTAAAAAAATTTATACATTTATGTACAGCTGACAAGCCAGAAGTCCACCTGTGGTTATGTCTCTTCACTTGGAACAAATTCAGACATCAGCTTAGCAAGAAAAGCTTTGAAAATGCAGGCTTTTAGCTTTTCATTGCAGGTTTCAGTCTGCCTGTATGTTAAATATGAAAAGTTTCTATCACAGCAGAAACTGTGCCCTGCACTAGACCTGCTTATTCACTTCTTGGTCCAGCTCCAGTAATTCAGTAACGTTACACTGCTTACTCTGGACTTAAATGAAAATATGATACTATAGTTTAGGCAATTATCCCAAGCCCTGGGCACCTTAATAATGTGATAAAAGCAAACTAATTTACAAATTGCATTAAGATCACTTTCTCAGGATCTCTGCCAGTTTCATCTAGCCACTATTATCTAAGAAATACACCTCCAACTTTTAAAACAAGATCAATACACTTTTCCCCCAGTATGATCAATCTGAGTCAGCCTCAATGAGGATAGCAAACTCCATGCTCTGAAAGCTGTTCCTTAATGAATAATGAGGGAGGCTCAAATCAAACAGCTTTTAATGCCATACTTCTGCAACAACGGTCAGAGTCCTGATTCTTAAGTAGCCAGTCCTAGATCGCTTCAGACTTAATTGATTGCAGACAATCCCACAGCTCCATTAGGAGAAAAAGAAGTAACACATATATATCCCAAAGCAGCCGCGCTCCCAACTCCTGCTGAGATGGCTCCCAAGCAAGATGTTCTGCACTAGATGAAGCAAACATCTAAATTGCTTTAAAACAGGAATTCAACACGAAGGCCAGCATCTCAAACTTCTCTGCAACACTCACTGTGCACCTCTTGCCTCCCACTGAGCACTTTGGCTTCAGACAGCCTATGACACACGATACAGTGTAAGCAAAGAGATTGAAGAGCTCCCTGAAATAAGGTAATCAGGCTGGTACCCTCTCAGGAGAGGATCCCACAGCAAGCTTAACCATCACTCTTTCTCCGTGCTATTTCTGTTTATCTCCTGGTATGCTGTCATTTCTTCCTTAACTGACCCATGCTTTGTCTCAAAGTTACACTTCATTATTTGCCCTAAGAACTGCTGTAACAATCTAAAAAAGCAGTGGCAAGGGTTACAACTTCTAGCCAAATTCAAGTTAGATTAGGGGGTCTCAATCTTTTAGTCAAAGGTTTAAAAAACTGATTTTACTGCTTCAATGAGTGCTAGCAACAACTGAAGTCACCAGAGGGCACTAACACTTATCTAACGACAAATGCACTCTTCAATTAGGAAGGTTGATAATTACATCTACATCATCATGTATATTTTATCTGGATTGAACTTCAGCCAGCTTGTTTTAATCCACGTTCAAATCTCAACTACATGCTGATGAGGCACCGAGCTACGTTAATTGCTGTGGGTCACACTTACAATATGTGGGGAAGACTATGAGACTCCTCAGAGCAGAGAAAACAGAGCAGGCACATGCCTCTCCCAGGTCACCTGCAATCCAAAGCTTAAAATGCCTATTAAATGTATTTGCATGTAGGCATATTAAAAAAATCTGAAATAAGCATGGAGAATAGATTTAAAAAGACCCACACCTCAAATACACAAAATAAACTAGTACTCTTAAGAGTCTACACCAAGATGAACCCTGCTGTAGGGTACCCCAAGCACTATCTGCCTTCAAAGGAAGAAAAAAAAGAGGGGGCTTTCAATTTAACCATTGAGCAGCAACAGATGCATGCTAATGGGAAACTTCAACTTGTGGGTGTACCTGATAGAGCACAAATAGCCAGAACACAGCCTGATAAGTGCAGCCCTACAGAACTAAGGGCAAAACTTCTGGGATCTGCAAGATACACTGCTTCTTTATCCCAGCACTACTGCCCTGCAGTTCTATCTACACAGCCGTTCTTGTAGTTGGAACATAAGACAACATGAATGGAGAAGCAAGGGGAAATCCTGCCCTTACAGAAAGGGATACAGTAAGCATCCATCAGCTCTTCGTGCTGAGGTTACATCTGTGGAAAAAGATGTGCTGATAATAAATACAGGACAGCAAGAATTCTGACGGCATTCTCAAGACAACTCCGCGAGTTGAAGGAAGATACCATCTGTGCCACAGAACAGCTTACAATCCATCTCAAAGCCTTTAAGAAAGTTAAACAAGACCAGCTACGACTGTATTAGAGCATGACAAACCTGACTGTACTTCAGGAAAATTGAATTTCAAAGTATTTAGCACACCAGCCCAGTGGATTTCCAGTATTTCATTTTGTTATACTGTAAGGTTCAATGCATGGATTGGTTTTTCTAATCAAACTGTCATATAAACAGAAACACCAGTGCTCAGCCAGCAAGCATGATCAGTGACTGCCATTTAGACTACACTAACTTGAAAGAGCCGCAGCAAGAAGCTCTGATGTTCTAACACACCATGCTAACGAACACATCCCCCCCTTCTGGAATTTTGGCCACTTTCACATCTTCCCCCCCAACTTCTCTGCTTTCCACAGCTCCTCTGGCTGCACAAAGCTGCTGCCATCAGCTTGCAGTGCCTGGGCCACCACTGGAGCAGCAAGAGCTGCAGTACCTCTGGCTGCTGTCTCGCTCCATTTCTGGTTGCAGATGTCCTCCTTCTGCTTGGCAGAATACAGGATGATACCAGCTTGACCACAGGCACGGTTCTAACGCCAGTTCCCTTGGAGTCCTACACGGCCTTTAAGGATCTTTGCAAGAGAAAAAAATAGCAGTCACACATCTGCATGCAGCAGCTAACTAAGTATGCAGAGCATCTATTTAAAACACCCAACTGTAACACTACGATTCTCTTGTTTCAGCAGTCTTCTAAGGTGATTGGTTCACAAAGAGACAAACGTGAATCCCGCAGAGCTCTATTTCTGCAATAAATACTAGCCATGAATGCATATTAAGAAATTACTTCTACTGCAGCAGCTCCAAGTACCTAAATGTAAAGGTATTAACACAAGTGTTTTCTTGTTGGTTTTAAAATGCATTTGTAAGTATCTCTTCTAACATTACTCCTCCCAAGGGCTGTAAAACAATATCCAAAGCAGGAATATACTATGCCTTTGAAGTCTTACAGTTAGGCAAAACACAACTGCGCTCCCCACCCTTAAAGCAGGTTTTCAACTCAGCTTTATTTATTGAATGAAAGGAGGAGCCCAAATGACTCAGCTCCAGGGAAACAAAAAGGAAAAGAAATCTCCAATTTCAATGAAGAGAAAATAAGGAAGAAAATAAGACAGAGGTGTGTCCTTATCAATCCTTTTAATATTCAAATTTATGTGAACCAGAGCATTAGCACATCAAGATCAGAAGCTTTCTGGAGCCTCAGAGTTGTCTATCTTTCTTTAGTAATTGTTTAACACCTAAGTTGACACATGTAGCTGAAGCTAGGGAGTTAGCTGTACATCTTCATGCTTGTTTACTCGTGCTGAGCAGTACCATGATCAGTAACATATCCACATTGAGGGATTCTGAACTCTACACTCACCAGCAAGATAAGTGTAGAAAAGCAAAAGATCTCTCCAAAACTTTTGCACAAAAGCAGGACTATCAGCAGGAAAATAACACCACTGACAGTAAACACAATGAGCTCATCGAGAGCCCCTCACCCCACAAACTGAGGAATCCAACACGGCTCCTCAAAATGCAGGCAAAATACCAGTTACAGTATTTCACAAGATGGGCAAGAGATTCCAAGTGACCGCTGTACATTTTATCTTCCCCGTGTATTTACAAGCGACTGCCTTCCCCACTCAGACATGCACCTGAGCGTTTCTGTGCAGAATAAAGCTCCAGCTCCGGTTGGAGGAGTATTAGAGCTCGGATCAGCAGGAGCATTTTTTTTTAACCCACGCTCTAAACGCAGATGTCACCAGAGGGCACTCTTTCAATTCAAATGACCTAGCTTAGCAAACTTCTGAGCGCGACTACAGACAACCCACATGCAGGGATGTGCAGAGAAAGTAACCGGTTTTTTTTTGGGGGGAAATCTCTTTGCAGAAGCAAAACCAAATACAGATGAAACGTACACATTTATCCCAGAAAGAAAGCGTTTCAGAGTAGCCAGAATGCTAGGATTACAAGCCATTAGCAACCCCCGAACACCAGCTGGTATCAATTCATTCAAACAGCTTTGGCACCTGTGTGGAACGTGTCAGTTTACAGAAGCAGGACCCAAGCCAGAGGAGATTATGCAGAGATGCCTACGGATGTCCTAAGAGTATCCTATCACAGCTTCTGAACCTTACAATAACACATGAAAAAAACACAAACATATATACATCATCAAGAGAAAGCTTTGGGGAACAATGTAGTTCTTTACTGTTCGCTCTTCTGTATTTGATGCTGCTTTAAGAGCCAAGAATTAGACCATTTGCAAGAAGACAACAGAAAGGTGTCAGCAAAATCAGTAGTAAGGTCCGTGTATTATCTCTAAGGGCCTCCTGAGATGTAAAAAAGATTTAAGAAACCAACCTGTTGAGTTGCAATTCGTTAAGAAATGTACACAACCTCAGGAAAATACAATAGGTCTATGAGCCAACAAGGGTTGCAAACCACTTCTGATGTTAAAAGTGGCATTCATTTTGTTTAGAAATGAAACACCACCACAAATCACTAAAACCAAACCAGATTCAAAGGCAGACAATGATTAAGAAAAACATGGTGGTGCAACCCATGGCAATTGACAGCCTTGAAAAATGACCAAAAACCATAGGCCTACAAAACATGCTCTGCCTGCTTATGCACCTAATCCACTTGGAGAAGTCTTTGTCTTCTTTATCACAGAATGGCCTGGGTTGAAAAGGACCACAATGATCATCCAGTTCCAACCCCTGCCATGTGCAGGGTTGCCAACCAGCAGACCAGGCTGCCCAGAACCACATCCCGCCTGGCCTTGAATGCCTGCAGGAGCATCCACAACCTCCTTGGGCAACCTGTTCCAGTGTGTCACCATCCACTGAGTGAAAAACATGTAGTCCCTTAGTCTAGCGTAGGAATAGAAGTGGTGGTGGAAAATAAACACAAAGGTCTGCATAAAGGCACCTTTTGTCAGCATGGGGATCTGATAAAGAAACACATCCACCCCATTTTGCCAGGCAGGAGCCACCGTTACGCACACAGGTAGCAGTCAAACCATCACCTATCGCCATCACTCATCTCACTTTGCTACACGTATGTCACTGATCTTCCAGCACCAGCTGCCAGAAACACAACACGCCAAACATTTCAGCTGTCAAACAAGCAGCACCTATCTGCCCGCTCCCCGAAGCAGCTGCCTATCTGCCTCAAGGCACTCCCGGCTCTCCTAACTTCCCCTGCCTGCTGGAAAACCATCGTGCGTGTGGCCCGGCACCCCGCACAGCGCCCACACACCGCACGTCACGCTCACTCGGCTGTCCCCGATACCGGCATCCCTGCACACCACCGCACGCCTCGCGGCGATAAGCCCCGACCGCCCGCTCCCCACATAGAGGCAGGCCACGACCTGCCGCTCGGGCCCTGGATGCAGGAAAATAAGGTTTAAAAAAAAAAAAAAAAGAGAGAGAGAGAGAGAGAAAGAGAGAGAGAGAGAGAGAGAGAGGAGACGCTCCAGCCCGGCGCTCAGCCCCGCATCCCTCCATCTTGCGGCCCCGCCGCACCACGCGCGCCCCCGCACCCACCCCGGGCGTGCTGACAGGCGCTGCCGGGCCCGGCCCAGCGCCGCGGATGGCGCCCGCTGCCGCGGAGGGGAGGCGACCGCAGGTGCCGGCCCGCACGGAGCCGGCCCGCCGCGGGGCCGAGACCCTCCCCGGATCTGGGAGGGGACCCGGCGCTCCAATCCCCGGCCGGCAGTGCTGCGGGGCCCGGCGTGCCGGCCGGCCGAAGCCTCCTTTTTCTCCTCCTCCGGACAATAAACACGCAGCGCAGCGCCCGCCTCACCTGCGAGACGGCGACGAGCGAGGAGCGGGGGTGGGCGGGAAAGGCGCTCCGGCTGCCGGGCTGCGCTCGCCGTCCTCGGCGCCGCTCACCCCCCGCTCGCTGAGGGGCGGCCAGCGGCCCCTCCGCACGCGCACGCTCCCCCCCCCCCCCCCCCACTCACCCACACACACACTCTCACACACACACACACGCGTGCGGGGGCGGGGGGAGCCCCGCCGGCGCCTTTCGCGCATGCGCGATGAGCGCTCCCGGCCGCCTCCCGTGCGCACGCGCCAGTCCAACGGCGGGGCGCGTGCCCCCTCCTCACTCACCGCCGCTCACCGGGGCGGGGGGGGAGCGCGGTGTCCCGCTGAGGGCGGCGCAGTCCGCCCTCAGCCTCAGCCCCTTCGCGGGGGCTCTGGGCAGCCCCGGCGGCTTCGTCCGTTCCGGTGCTAACCGCTGTCCCGCGCTCCTCGCAAATCCCCACGAGGGAAGGAGCTGGAGGTGCTGAAGCGCTTCTTGTGGAGGCTGCTCTCCCGGTTAGAGGTGGACTCGCAAAGAGAAAGAAAAGAAAAAACAACCACTGGTTTTAACACAGAAGTTACACGCTTAAAAGCAATGCAACACACGGCCTCCCTATAATCTTTTGCTGCACCCATCGCCGTTAAGAAATGATGAGCGTTGAGAGGAAAAATGTGGCCTTGGCTCTCTTTGCATCACCTAAGAAATCGCCTTCAGAAAACCACCATGTTTTGCAAGAACTGCTGTGAAGTGCAAGCACAGCTGCCATGGAGACCGGGCCTGGCATCACCCGCTTTCCCACTTACACCCCTGCCAGGAAGGCTCCAGCCCCAGCCAGTTATTGCAGTAATTAATAGCCAGCACTCACACGTAGTCAGAACGCTGTACAACAACAACACCTAACCTCAGTAAATCCTGAAAGACCGTGTTGTCATCCTGTCGTGGAATCGAAACCGTTACTGCTTCCTCCACATCCCTGCTGGCACAGTGGGCAATCCGGAGTTGCAGATAGCACCTGACAGAGTGCACACGGACCGGGGTCCTGAGCATATCTGAGCAGTCCGGATGAAATGAAGACTGCCTACAAGGAGAACATAGTCTCCTCCTGTGTACTTGTCTTGAACCAGGATAAATGAAAGGAAAACAAAGTGCCAAACACCATCATTCTACAGTTCAGTCTACCGGTGAATGGAAAGAATGCGAATGGAAAGTATGCTTCATCAGCTTTGGAATTGCCAGATTTGGAACCTCAACTATGTTGAACACGGAAATAAAGGAAGATTCGAGAAAGATAAGAATGTATTTGTAAAAAAGGAAAGTACAGACACTTCAGAAAGGGGAAGCAAAGGTAAATTTCTGGTAACCAATTCTCCTTCTTCAAAGCAGGAGGTAGACTAATGTCTGATAGAATAAGCTTCTCAGTACCTAAGTGGTGGATACAGAGGACTGGCAACACAAATTTTGAAAGACACTGTTCAGATCTTTCATCAAATCTTTCAAAAAAGCTTCATACTGGGCTGTGAGGAAAGAAAAACAACAAAGCATGGACCGAAAGCTAAAAGAGATGTAACAGGAGAACAAACGGTCATTTAAAATGAGAGTGAAAAGCCAAAGCAGTGGAGCGTATGTAAGATTTTGTGAACATGTGTTGTAAACACGCTTGCAAAGGGCTGTACAAAAGAAAAAAACACTTGAGAGAGAGGATACGAGAGCACGGGGCAGATGCAGAAGATATTCAGGGTGAGCCAACTGTGCAGGTAGGCAATACAGTAAGAAATTCACTAGTGATAAATAATCATCAGTATAACAGAATAAATACTGAGAGAAATAAATCTGATTATACATCTAAATCAAAGGGAATAGGTTGAGAAATGAAGGCATCTTAAACAGAAATTAAGTAGAGATTTTTCCTCAGTATATGTATGCAGTCATACAAACAACATGCCAAGATATAGAATGATAAGAAACACCAAATGTTGGATGTCATGTCATCATTTCGTGTCTAAAAGATTTTTAAAGAATGAGTGGTAAGGAGAAGCGGTGGGAGGAAAACGTGGGTTCTAATTGAAGATACATTTGTCTGTAGCACCCAAATGGCCAATTCTGCCAAAGTTGAATGTGTGCAGATGTTCAGTCCTGAACAAGCTTCTTTCATTCCAAATGAACGTGGCTGAAAATTTTACAGCCCGCAGGACATCACATGTGTCACTGCTGCTTTCGTGTGAGAGAACAGAGTTAGAAACGATGGTTGCCCGTCCATCCTTCCTGCATTTACATACTCTCTTGAATCGTTATTTAGTATAGATCTTAGAAGTTGCTTTTAAGATGCTTTTATCCCGGATTTTATTAGTAATGATCATATCATCTACCGCCTAAAAGAGAGTTGTACTTCTCTGCATGAGTGTAACAAACTTCGCTGTAACTGGAAACCCCTCAAGCCATGTAGGATATAAACATCTCCTTTCTGAAGGAGCAGCTTACATCTTTAACATTATTTGTCGTGATACAACACTGACATGCTGGAAATTTATCAGTATATTTCTAACTTCTCAGATGAAAACCACTTTTCCATTAGGCAATATAAAATGCCTGTGCTTCTATACATAAAATTTAATATGTTTGCAGAAACAGCTGTAATAAAGCATTGAGACTGCAAGCCAGAGCACTTTCTATAGCAAAACTTAAGTCTATAAAAATGTCGGTGGATTAAAGTCACTGGTTACTGGATGTTCATTAACAGAAAACAGCATAAGCATCTTATAATAAAAGTTCATAATGTCAGTTCCTTTAATACAATTAGTTTTGCTTGTATAGGTTGCAATACAAACTATTCTAAAAATCATAAGGGAGAAGAGAAACAGCATTTGTTTCTAACTGGTCACTTCATGATGCAGACAAAGCTCTGGGATTATAGTTATCCATTACTATAAAATCAAATGAATTTAGTCACCTTTAAGACAAGATTCCTGAGTACTACAGAAGAGATACTCCTTAATCTTAGTTTTGGTAACTAAGGATTGGAAAGAGCACAGCTTACATGCTGGCACTTAGTTAGCACCTCATTAATTACTAATTACATGGTACTAGATAAAGTTCTTCTAACGAGCTGTGAATCTGAAACCAACCATTAACATATAAAGTTGTTAGTTAAAAATAGTTTGATAGGAGATATCCCAAAAGATAATCACTAAAGCATATTATTCCCTTCAGGAATTAATAATATAGTAGAATATATTGTAATATTTCTAAACATTCCAATATAGTAGACAATATTTACATACTTGTAATTCTTTTTTTTCTTTTTTTTTTCATTCTTTGAGAAAGTAGTTTCATGGGTAGATTTGCATTTAATTCACACTACTGCAGGGTTAGAGATGCAAAAGAAATGAAAATGCCTCTAAATTTACTTCAAATTTTATGATAATTAAATTGGTTTGGTTTGTTTTCCTTTGGAAGTGTACAATCATTTCCCAAGGCTGCATCACTGTGCAGCTGTGCTACCCGCCTCCTTAATTTTGTTGCTCCCTGATGTGGCAGTGCTTTAGTATACAAACCTGGCTTTATAAATGCAGTGCTTTACATTGTACAAGTTAATTTCGGAGTTCTAGTACGACACACAGTCTTCAAACCCCTCTCATGTATATTCCTACTCTTGATCCGTCACTTTCTGGTGTCCTTGCTTTTGTTCTACATAAAGTAAGAGCCAGAACTGGATCAATGTAACATCACTGCAACTATCATTGTTTTCCTATTCCCTTAAAAAGTTATGTACTCATCTTTTTTTCCTAGCTTTTAATAAGTAAATGACATTCCTGCTTCAATCACAAGAAAATGCAAGTTTCAGTTGCTTCAGTTAAACGTGAAAATAATCAGAAGTATTATTCTAATGGATAAAAACATCAATCCTGGAGGAATCTGATTCTAATAGACCCAACTAAGAGACCCGGCGTTTAGAGTTTTCAGTTGGAGAAAGGAAATGCTAAAAGAATGTTTTACTGGAGAGTGTATGTATGCTTCGTGGCTGCTCTAATTCAGTACTTCAACAGATGCACTAATATCTGCCCTTAAAAGTACCGTGATTAATGTTAGAACACCTCCTTAGGAATTCATGTCTACTTGTTTCTGAGTTCAAGCAGTAATGAAAAGATGAGCTGGAGTCACAACCACAGCACCTTGTACTGGTTGTTCTTCACATTTTTAAGATCACCACTTTTTAAAGAGTATATCAAAGCAGCAGCTTCTGAATTCACCCAAGCACACATGTGCATTTATATATACATATATATATATATATACATACACACACCCACACCCAAGCACATACACATGCTTTAAGAGGCCTTCCTCTTCACATCTGCAAAGCATTGTTTTCCCAAGGTCAGCAAAAGTTCTTCCACTCCTCAGCAGTGAGGAGGCTGCACACAGATAACATGTTATTTCCTAACTTCTCTATATGCAACTTATAGATGTTTCCACAGGAAGACAGTATAGTTTTTCCTGTGTTGCCCTTCCTGTTCCCCAGATGTACAGAAGTCAGGCTCTTGGTGCGTGTTAGAGTCCTAAGAGGAGTTGTTTGTGATGGGAATAATGCTGGCAGCATCAGGGAGGGAGCTGAGGCAAAGAACGGATTGGCAGCACAGAGGCTGAATAACAACATCCTTCTTTTTGTGCTTTCCTAGCATCCCTGTACATCACTGCAGACTGTATGTCATTAGAGACAGTGCTTGCAAACTGCTTAATGGAAAGCAAAGCCCTCCACATTTTTTTTTTATGCTGTATAATATCTATCTAAACATTTTCCATAAAGAGTGGAGATGCTGGAATACCTATATGGTTTATACACGGAATGTAAGTAACACACACATGATGATTTACAACAGGTTTCAAAGAACATCTGATGGGAAAAGATCCCAAATATGGACAACAGCAACTGTTAATTGAAACTAGTCATATTTCATCTGTGTAAACAAAGTAATGATCACGTCTGCTACAAGCCTTCAAGAGATTTATCTTCCAGGCTCCCTAATATGGATACATCTGTCCCTTTCTTAAATCCTATGTTCTTGCCATCTGCTCCAAGATGCTTTTTTCAACCTCAAGCAGTGATTAAACAGCTATTTGGAGAAGAAATAAGTATTTTTTTTTTTTTTTACCCAAATGTTGAATAACTAAAAAGAAGTTAAAAAAAACAAAAACAAAAAACAAAAACAACAACAAAAACAACCACAACATAAAGCCATATCCCTCTTGGATCTCCACTGATTCTGTTACATGAAGTGTTATTAGACAGATACTCAAAGTTTAATGTAATGTTTACATCTGACCATACAATAGGAGACATCACACCCACAGATTCTATGTAGTTTCATTATAGAGAGTAATAAATTAGCAGCGGATTAAGTTAATGCCATTTAGCTAATAAACCAAAATATGATTAAGAGGTAACTTAACATGGGCAAATGAAGAAGTGCCCCTCTTTAAAAGGTATGAAACTTCCTAGAGTTCTTTACTTTTACAGTAGAAAGTAGCAAGCTGTGCTCCTGCATGCTTATCTCTCCATGTGCCGGATTGTCGAGGGTAGAGGAGAGAGATGTAGCTCTCTCTTTCCTGCATGAGAAGAAACAAGAAGTGCAGTTGGTTAGATTCTATCTTGCCTTGTGGGCAGAACCACAGCCCGCAAGGTCCTCACGTGGGTCATGTAAATTAGGGAAGCTCTTTATTTTACATCCATCATTCACTGCAGTCACACAAGGATCAGTCATGATCCATTTTTTATTGCTCATTAGATGCCACGAAATCTGTGTAAACTACTAGAGATCTGTCAAGCATTTTGTTACTTGTTAAGATAACAGTGCAGGGCAGCGATAGTACTGCCATAAATGCACTAAAAAATTGAACTTGTCCTTTTACTGTAAGTTCCTCATTTAAAAAAAATTTTTTTTTAGATTGCTTCTTCTTCCTGTATACAAGAAATCATGGATTTCACCTCCTTATTCCCTTGAGCTTCACAGAAGGTAACCAGACTCCATATTTATGTTTCTTAGCCTTTGCTCTCTTGGCTGGTTTGCTGTTCTTCTGATAACCTCTGCTGTTCTAATTGTTACTGCTTACAAACATGGGGAAATAAGTAAGTTTGGTTTTGTTGGTTTTTTTTTTTTTTTGCACTGTGAAACAATGCAAATGTCTTTTCAGAAATAATAAAAAGCAAAATCTAAAATGTCCCCTTTTTAATCCAAATCTAATAATCCTTGTCTGAAAAGGGCATTACGTCTAGTAGCCTAAGTAGCTGAAGATCCACTGAAGGCCTAGTCATTTGTTAGGAAAGAGCAGCTCCGTGGGGCTGTGGATGGCTCACCCGTTCAGCTTTATATTTCATAAGTACCACTGCTCCAGTTAGTTTGAGCGAGTAGAATAGATTGTTTTATAGGCAGTATTTTCAGAATTACTTATATAAACATTCCAGGGAATGCTTTTGGGATGAGCAAAAGGGCAAGACATCATGTTTTGTAGTCTTGTGCTGGTAGGTCTTATATGCTGGTAATCCCCTTAACAACATTTGATAATGCTGTAATATTTCTTTGAGAAGGTTATTGCACATAAAGTGGCTTGTCAGGAGCTGAAGTTTGGTGTTGTACAGGACACTGATGATACTCTCTTATATGAAAATTAGAAAGCTGGGTTGTAATACAGTTTTAGATTCTCATTTGCAGGTGAAAAAAAAGAGGTAATGTCTCAGACACTCCCTTGTTTTCCAGGTTCTCCCATTTTTTGCTGTGCTTCAGGCATTATCAGTATGAACGGGTTTAGTTACAGAGGCAGGGCATGCAGGCAATGCTGAAGGTTGGGACTTAGTAAACACCATTCGAGATCATTTGCAGTAAAAGAAAAAGATGAATCAACATTTAGTAAAAGACCTGAAGGTTTCAATGTTCTTTACTAGAGCTGTCTGAGAAACCTCAATTGTAGGTCTGAATTCTCTGTTAAACCATGAAACAATTTTCATACCAGTATAAATACTATGGGGAATGTAGAGACATTTCAAACTTTCACTTTAAACCAAAAAAAAAAGAAGAATCATGCCACTGTCACTGCCCTATAACATCACTGCTGAGAATCACTTCAAAATATATTCTTAAAGTAAATAAAAAGTCAGTCTCTATGGAGGCAAGGCTTGTTTCATGAGAAAAATCATCTGACATGTAGCACTTGGACTGGAAGGTCTAATGTTTATAAATGTGTCTCAGCTGGAGACAGCTGCTGAACTTTTGAAATTTCGAAGAGATTCTTCCTGTATACTCTGGAAAGGCTTCAAAGGACACTCAGCAAGCAAATTCAAAAAATACAATGGGTGTTTCTGAGCAAGTGTTCACCTCAACTACTGCTCTATGCCACACAATATCAGAAAAAAAACACATGCCTGAGAATCAGAGGAGTGCTACATCTCACAAAAATTGCACATCCATTTTAAATCAGCCTTTGAGAGTTGCATGTGGAAATAGTTTGACAACAATCATTCTAAAGTGATGGTGAATTTGAGTATTTTATTCTGTACTGCAGCTCATCACATTGCCTTTGCCAACACACTGACTGAACACTTCTCAGCATGTTACAAACAACTAAAATTTGACAGATTTATTGTCTTGTTCTTTCCCTAGAGAAGAGCTGTAAATAAGGTAGCTTGTTTTGTTACTCTTTGTCTTTTAGATACAGCTACAGATGCTTTTAGTTTTCACCAGTGAAGATAAAGCGTAGTGAGAAATTAGCAAGTTTCATAATGGTCTTTAATTCACACAGGAATTCTTTCTAAGGACTCACCTTGTCCTTCCCCTCTCTTCTGCATAGATTAAATTTATATAAACACATACCTGTACCATCTATGGCAGAAAGCTCCTTTGTGGCTAATGAGCATGGTAAATTTTGCTTCCAGATTTGATGTTCTCATAGAAAAATACCGAGCTTAGATCACTGAGTAACTTCAGCTCAGAATGAACACTTTTAATATAATATTTTAATGATGCAATATTCTGCAGTAAGGCAATGCAGAGAAAGTTTGATGTACTTCTCATTACTCACTCCATTCATGTTGCATCCTTTTTTTTTTTTTAATGGTTGGCATTTCAGAGCTACCATTCATTACACTGTTGCTTGTCATATGTAATAGCTCCCATTCTCTCTGTCTGATAATTTACAAGCTACGGTCCAAATCTCCCTGACAGGGAGAAGGTTGCCAGAACTGACTGCAAGTTGTACTTGGGATTCGCAAATAGTTATTATCCACATACAATTAATAATTCATGAACCTTGGATAGCTTTTGTATACCAATTAACCAATGGCACTAAAAATAGCTGGGTAAAGGGAAGAGCTTTGGGGCTGTCCATAGAAGTCAAGACATCACGCTGAGCACAAAAAGAGGTCACACAGAACAGGCAAGACACACATACTATTTTTGTGAGTATGCTTGTATAATGATAGAGGAATGAAAAAGTTGCCCAAGGAGGCTGTGGATGCCCCATTCCTGGAGGCATTCAAGGCCAGGCTGGATGTGGCTCTGGGCAGCCTGGTCTGCTGGTTGGTGACCCTGCACAGAGCAGGGGGTTGAAACTAGATGATCATTGTGGTCCTTTTCAACCCAGGCCATTCTATGATTCTGTGATTCTACGAGATGTCTTTGCATGGGGGAAAATACAACAGTTTCTCATACTGGACAATCATGACTTCAACATGCTATCCAAGCAACCTGAATTTGGGAAGTCTAAATCAAGAGCATGTCAGGTGACTTTTCTGGAGATAAGAGAAACACGACACAATGCAGAATTTTAGGAGGGAGCTTTCAGAAGATGGACTTAAAATCAAGTATGAGTTGGACTTCAGTTATGGGCACAGTCCAATAAAAACTGAATACTGTACAAGCACTACAGAGCTAAACAAAACATATGGGGAAAAAAAGCTAACAGAAAATACAATAGTATTTTCAGTAATGGATTCTTAGCTTAAATACTACTTTGCATTTTGGCTTCTGGCTTGATAAAATAATAAATGAGGATTGGAAAGAAGAATCTAAAAGAACTACAAGAACAACACAGTAAGAGAAAACCATAAAACAAGAGAAATGAAAACTGGTATATCAGTGTGCTTTGATCTACAAGTGAGAATGACACACAACTATCCTATCTGCATTATCACCATCCAGTGATGTGCCACGTTACTGCAGTGTGCCTCATCTTTGGCTCAAGAAGCTCTGTGCTATAGGACGAGTGTTGAGCAGATGAAACAAATAGCTTTGAATATTTGTGTGCAGATTAGACACGTGAAGTATAGTATTAGTACATGCATAGTAACAACATGCTGACAGGGAGAACAACTGCAAGAATTAGAGCCAGTGATGCTTCACAGCATAAACTGATCACTGACAGGAGAAATTTCTCTCCTTTATATATTTTGCATAGAGTTCCGGTAGACTGCCTTCTCTGTAGCATTAAATATGGGCTACTGCTAGAGATAGAGAAGATCCTCAAGAATAACAGCCCTTGGTTCTGTTCCTTGTTTTTTATTACCAGTTATTTATAGCATATTATTAAAAAGTCAGACTGTGCGGATTTTGTTTTGAGACAGAACAAATGTGCGTATGTGAGATTTATGCCAGTGTGTATTTGGAAAATGAGCCTTAAGAAAAAGTTACTCTGTTTCTCCCTTCTATTTCTGAATCCTGTCTGAGTTAAATGTTTTTGGTTTGGATTCACACAGGTGGGAAACATCTTTCAAGACCTTTCCGTTTCAATTTAATCTATTCCTTCTGATGGTTTCCTTCTATTCTATTAAGTAACTAGAGGCAGGTATTTAAACTAATTGCTGCACAATGAACCATGAGAAAAGGCAGCAGTTAAATGGATGCTTACAAGGCAGGAGGTTCAAAGGAGACTGACAGGATATTGCCCCGTTTGCAGCTCTTATCTATCGAAAGCAGCAGAACAGAATTAGGGCAATTAGACTTGCTAGCTGGTTTACTGACCTGTAAGAATAAAGGGAATAAAAATGCCAGTGCGTGATAAAGCAGGCAACACTTGTAAAACACCATCAGGGCATGCATAACAGCTCACAAAACATTCTTAAGAAAAATATAATTTTCCACTTCTGTTTTGTTAAGTAAAATATAAAGGGAAAGCACTACTGAAGCGATACAGAGTTAGCTTTTCAGGAAAACACACAGGGCCAGACCTTGCCTCCTACATCTGCACATGTTTTCTGCTCTTCAGGCCCATGGAAACGGGCCAGAAAAATTAATTGGCAGAGGACTGTGTTATCTCTTCTGCATAGTTCCCATGTAGTGTCTCAGAGAAAGACCATGCAGCTAGGGAG
This sequence comes from Centrocercus urophasianus, assembly GCF_019232065.1. Lineage (NCBI taxonomy): Eukaryota > Metazoa > Chordata > Aves > Galliformes > Phasianidae > Centrocercus > Centrocercus urophasianus. The sequence goes on along the minus strand of NW_024884733.1, from coordinate 4,008,799 downwards.
CTGACAGGAAAAGCAGCCTGCTGGGGAAAACTGTCCTTGACTCTCACGGATCCCAGAGGATATTCCAGATTTCAGTGGGACATCTCTTTCTTGTTGATCTGAGGCGATCTGAAGAACTCTGTCACTGAGATTTCCTTCTATAGCTGAAAAGCAGGAGTTGATGTGGGTGTCAGGGGTTTTACATACAGTGTAAGTTCTGGGCAGAAGCACGAATGCTGATGTAATGACAGCTTTCTTTAACTAAGAAGCAACGATAGGTCACTGCTTGCATACTAGGTCATCAGGCCTAGTATCAGCTGTATCAGCTGCCTCAGAAATATTGTAGAAGAGGATTTGATCTTGGAAAAGGGAGCCAAGGACATCATGAAGTGCTGGCTTGCTCCCACACAACCCACTCCTTTCCCTACTACATGTCCCTCCCCTACCCTTTGTTTTAGGAACTTCCAAGCTCTCAGTACTCAAGAAGGAAGGAGGATTCTTTAGGAGATGCTCATCTTCCACTTTAATGTATTATGAATGGAAAGCTATGATCCAACCTGCTGAATTACAGAAGAAATAACAGTCTATTTCCTTTTCAGATCCCCATTAAGCAATGTACATCCTTTTTGTCGAGCAGAAAATTCCATGAAGCAGGAAGGAACAGTCTGGAGTTCGCATTGATAAATTACTTAAAAGTGCCTCTCCAGTTGGGGTCTGCAAGGCATGCAGAAGGGTCAGAGCCCTCATATTCTCAGCCCCTCAGCTCTCAAGGGAATTCTGCATCATTTCCATCCAGTGTCATTGGAGTCCTCTCCCCTCCTCCATCATTTCCTGCTCCCTCCGCTTTCTCTACTGCTCCTGCAGCATGGCTTGCTAAGAAACTGTACTGCTGTTAGCTCCCTCCCATACGGCTATGCACTAATCCCCTCTCCCACACATCCATGCAAAGAGGGGAGAATCTATAGATGCAGAAGAAATGCCTCACTGAGCAGCTGTCTGCTGTCTAGGTTACATCTGGCGAGCAAAAGGTGCAAAAGAATCATGCTAGGCAGCATTACTGCTTTCCTCCCTGTTCCTCACAACATCTGCAGTGCTCCCAAGTACCTGAATCTGCAAAGAAAGATTTCTGGGGGAATTTTAATACTGGGAGAGAGCTAATAATCACCCTTCTTCTCCGCTTAGAATCTTAAGGTATTTTTCACAGTATTTTTAATTATTGCTTTTGCTCCCTTGTACTGTTCTGTTCGGTCAAAAAAAGAGTCTGAAACGTGAAGGGATGTGGAAAATCAAATCACACAGTAACTTTCTGAAAAAAACCTTCTGTCCCTGTCTATTTACACTGAAGCTTTTTTTCACATCCTAAGGAAACATGTCAAGAAACATGCCGTTTGTCAGCAGCTTGCGATAGCAGGCTGTCAGCTCACTGCCTAGCAACTCACACTGCATCGGAATACCCTGGCACTACATACACTGTCATGTCTCATTGCTTAATGCTCGCCTTGATGCTGTCTCACTCGCTAACAACATGTTACATCAGGTTCCTCACTTGGGAGATACTGAGCTGTGTTGGCTGGCTCAGCTAATGACACCAATAGGAACAGCAATATAATGGCTTATCTAAGTAGCAGATTTACTACGCCACCGAAGTCACAATGTATTGACACAGGATTTTACATTAAGAAGAAACTCAGAATTGGTGCAGCATGAACATGAGGCTCCTTGAAATGTCAGAAAGCATTTTAAAACATATTGCTCACAACCAGTTGATGATTTTCTGTGAAATAAAACTATAATCTTTAAACTAGGAAAACAACAACAACAGCCAAATGTATAAACTTTGCTTTACCCATGCAACAGTAGCTTGGTAGTGTGACTTGGTGGTTAAGTGCGGTGAATAGCATTTAGACTTTACTTCCCTGGTAGAAAATCAGAGGTTTTAGCCTCCTCAGTGACAGCAAGACACACAGGGGATTTGGGCCCTCAGATGACTGCCATGCGCTACTGATTGTCATCCTGCAGGTGACTTCCCCCTCCCAGGGCAGCCTGTCCTCCAAAGCTTCTGCTGTTATTTAGAGGAACAGGAGGAACAAAACTGGGGAGCACAATCCTGTATCATCGAAAAACCCTTTAGAAGACATAAAAAACCCTTGACTTTGATTCTATGACTTAAACTCACTAAAAACCAGCCAGATCTCAGAGGTCACAGGAATGCTGATTTTACAGGTGAAGGACTTTGAAAAACTCCCTGTGCTGTTTGTAACACAGCTGTAGTAGGGCCTTGGATTCCCACAAGTATTTCAATGAGATTTTAAGGCTTTTTTTCCACAAACCACTAATGCTTTTTTATGTAGGTCAAGGGTTTTGAACCACAATCTATAATACAATACTGAAGAGATGACTTAAGTAAAAAGCACACCAAGTAAATCACAGAATCACAGAATCACCCGGGTTGGAAGGGACCTCAAGGATCATGTAGTTCCAACCCCCCTGCCTACCAGGGCCACCAAACATAAAATAGAGGTCTTCTCTCACTGCCTCTTTCGTAAGACATGAAAATCAAGAAAATTACTCCAAGCTTGTGGATTTTGTGTACATATGCACCATGGAATTGTCTCAGCTCGCACACCTTTTACATTGCCTACATACTAACATACAAATGCAGAGAACCTTTCAAAAATGCACGCCTTAATGCAGTCAGTGTAGCTAGGGACGTTATTGCATCTGAAAAATGGAAAACAAAATCTCCAGTTTGATGTGACTGACAGAATAAAGCAAAACAGAGATAAAACCCATACATGATTACACAGGTAAAGCAGTCACAGGAGGTGAGTCTGTTCATAGCAGAGCCTAGCAGTCACTGAAGCCACCCTGCTGATCACCTCCATCACAAACAGAGCCCTTTTGCTGTTACAGCGCAACTGGCTCCACACACATAGCGGACAGCTGAGCAGAGCAGGCAAACTGGTTTAGTTAATGCCCACACAGCTCTGTGCAGAACTCTCAGCTGTGAGCAGTAATGACTAAAAATTTGTCATTGCTAAAAAATTAAAGCTCCTCCCAAAGAGCACATGAAAGCATTCTCAGCGACTCTCATTTATGCTTCTGTTACTTTGTGCGTCTGGAGCAGTGTCATGAGTCATCAAGGCATCAAATATCCCTGTCCAAGAGACAAATCCTGTGCATCAAAGGCAGAAGATTCTCTGAAATAAGTGTTTCCATTGTACCTAATATATTGCATAATACAATGGGCATAAAAAGCCAGATAATTCTTTAGAAGCCCCAGATCCACGGAATCCTAACTAGAAGGCATCATAGTGCTTTTGGAATCATAGAATCATAGAATGGTTTGGGTTGGAAGGGACCTTATAGACCATCTAGTTCCAACTCTATATATATAGTTCCTGCTATAAGCAAGGACACCTCCCTCCAGACCAAGTTGCACATATACATTTTTTCTCTTCAGTATGCTCTATATAATATAATAATTCTCCTGAACGCCATGTACACAAGTAGATTTTCCATAGGGAAAAAAACAATCATTCTAATTTTTGTATCAATCAGAAGATAAAGCAAGTCAGTTAGTGAAGATGGTTTTATGCGACCCATTGCATTTAAGGATGTAACAAGGCAAATGTGTACACTTGGCTGATTACGTCTCAGCTGAGGATTGGGAACTGTTACAAAACAAATAAATACTAACAGGACCCTTGTGAGTGTAACTCCAGAAATCAGTGCCCTAATTCTTTTAGGAGAGCGACACTATTATCTTCTGATAAACAAACAAACAGGATATAAAAGAACTCTCATTTTAAGCAAGGAAGAAACTTGCAACAATGTTATTTTTATCAGCAAGCCTCTTCATTTGCCCTAGGAAGGTTTCAGTAAGAACCAAAACAGAAGTGCATACCTTACAGCATTTTATGTGCTTGGCACATTAGCAGCTCTGTAAACTCTATCTTCTACATCACTTTCCTGAAACCTACTTATCCTGGAGCATGTTAAAAGCATTTGCACAGATGCAGGAAATGTGATTCTTATGCTTAACCTTGACTAGAAAATACAGCAAATGTAGTAGTGCATGTTTTTTAGTCTTCGGAGCATGTCACATTTAACACTCAGTTACCTACCTGACTTTTTTATTGCAATATGTCTAGACAAAGACTAATGCTAATCACTGCATCTTTCTCTCACTACACCCTACGTACTTTCATATAAATAGCACTTGTATGCTATGTGCTGTGGCACTCCTGGCAGACACATGCAGACACACACACATCACCACTTGCAGTACACTCTGTAGGCTGTCACCAACATGTAATTTTTTATCAGCATTATTTTCAAGTAGGGATGGAGTGATTCAAATAAGGGAGGTCAACATTCTTGAAGAATTATATAGAAAAATATATAATTATTTGCCAGAAAATAAACGCAGAGACTACTTGGGCTTTAAGCAGAACTATGTCACAGATCAATCATCATCATTTTGCTGACCCAGTTAATTTTCCAGTGCCATGAAAGCTAGGGTTTTTTGAGCCTGTTTGTTGAACAGGCCAATCCAAGTTGATGTGAATCAGGTTTGACCCAGCATTTCCATGGGTAACTCATCATGCCATCTCTTCAGTCTCCCTTCCTCCTTGCTCAGACAAGCAGGGCATTGAGGAGGATTTTCTGCCTGGGAACACCTGGTCATGGCAGTGACTTGCTGCTAAGCAGGATGAGAGCACAACACTGGTCAGGCTCTGGCACAGCTGCCCAGGGAGGTGGTGGAGTCCCTGTCCCTGGAGGTGTTCAAGAAGCACGGAGATGCAGCACTGAGGGAAGTGGTTTGTGGGCATGGTGGGGGTGGGTTGATGGTTGGACTTGGGGATCTTACAGGCCTTTCCCAACTGTAATGATTCTATGATTCGAAGTCCAGTGGCAGCCTCTGTGCTTGTCCTAGCTACACTGGGCTCATCTCCAGAACATGCCACGTTCCCCTGAGGGCAAACAGACTTGCCAGCAATGACTTATTTGCAGCAGGCAGCAGATTGGACCCAAGGAGCACATCACAGTTGTTTTAGCTGCAGCAACCCCAAGGGATCTGCAGGATGTGACAACATTCCAGCCTTTTCACTGCTTGCTCTTTACTACACCGGAGGAGAAATGAGGGTAATTCCCAGCTGTCTACACATCTGTACTTTTTTCCAGGGCTCTCTTGACACCTGGAAAATCCTTTTAGAGCCACACAGTTTTAGGACTGCTTGGTGATGTCCTGCAGCTCTGGGTCTCTGGGCTTTTCCTGCTGAGCTCGTTTCCACATCACACCTTTCCACGTGGCTTGGCTGGAAATGGAAAACGTGTACTCATGATGACAAAGAATCAAGGCTGGAATATCTGCTGTGGTCTGGAAAGCAATGTGACTCTACTTATGAGTGGCACAGGAATGACAGCACCAGCCTGTGATGAAGTGCTGTGCTAGTGGGTAAGAGATCAGACAAAGCTTTATTCCTGAGCACAGGCTAATGTGTAAACACCAAGCTTTGGTGGCGAGTCTGGGCTTAAATGCATGTCCAGACCTGTGTTAGAAGAGGGTAAGCCCTGCTACGTGACTTCAGCAGGGTCAGGCTGTGGCCATTAAAACTACAAAAACAAACAAACAAACCAACACCCCAACAACAACAACAACAAAACCAACCCCGTAAAAACAGTTGATGACTACTGGCTTCTTATTTTAGTGTCACCTATAGGAAAAGGGCAGAATGTGTCTTTGACTCCCTCTTTTGTTTTGTAAAGCTGTAAAATTTTCCAAGATCTCCCTAAAATATCAGGAAAGAGGAATGCAATACCCTTAAGGTATGCAACAGAAAAGACCCTGGCTGGTTTACTGAGCACATTTGAAATGTCTGTGTCTCTGCCTACTCCAATTCTTATTATGGCTAATAGCTCAAATTTAGAAGGAATTTCCCACATCTTCTTCTTCCTCCTATTGGCTAACGTGTTTCATCTAACTCAGGTTTCAGATATAGCTGACTTTTAGAGATTTCCTGGGATCCATTCAGTTGTTAAAGTATTCAGACAATTGGGACTACACCATGTTTCACTCAGTAAGAAGAGAACAGAGTGGATTTTATACTATGTGGGTCACTCCCATGAGTTTCCCAGTTTGGATTAACCCAGATTTCAATGATTGCTTGCTTATTACAGAGAAAAGTAAGCGCAGTTCATGAATAACAGTAACAAAAATGTTGCTCTTTCTTTTCTCCTATATTTTAAAATCTAAATAAAAGCTTGAAAAAAATCAGGTTCAGATCTGTAAAGATGGAAAAAAACCCACCCTGAACATGATCCTGCAGTGGTCTTCCCTGGATCTCAGACCACGGCAGGTGGTGGGTCTGACAGCTTCTAACAGTGGGTAATCTCTAAGTAAAAGAAGCACAAGGATTGCTTAAGTGCATAAGCCTTTTCAGAAAAATAAACTATAAATACTTTAAACAAAAATTAGATAAACAATGAAGAAGGGAATACAGAATCATAATACAGCAAGACCAGGCCTTCAGATGATCTTAAAGCTGTATAGTAACACAAGGGTTTTAACCTACTGTATCCTATTAGTCCCTTTTTAATTCTGCTGTGCAAATGCAATTGCAAATAGCCTCAGAAGATGTGCAGAGGTTCAAAGAACGAACTGGATTTTTGACTTGTAAAGAGGGATTTTTGTTTGGCCAGTTCTACGCTTGCTACGCACTCTGTTCTGGACTCATTGCTTACAGAAGGTAAATGTAATTTCATATAAAAGCTGCATAACCTAAAAGACATCTGTGTTTGTACAGAGAAATTATGTGTTCAAACGATGAGAAGTGAAACAAACAATTCATCATTAAGTTTTTGCTGGACTTCTCACACGTTAAAACACTTGAACAGAGCAGACTTGTTGCAACTCCGTGACACTTGTTTATCCAATGTGCGACAGTGGCAGAAGGCACTTCCCCATATAAGAGGTCTCACTGCTGGCTGTGTGCCCTCTGTGTGAGAAATAGGAGTCCGACAACCAGAGGAATAGCCCAGGAGAGGTGAGAGAGGAAATGATGAAATGATGAGGCTTTCAGATGAATAACACTTCAGAAAAAAATTCTTATTTACTGTGCATTTCTTAATATCGCTATTTTAAAAGCATAATTTATGCTCCTTATACATTAATATCTTATACATACTCACCTTTTCACCTTTCTTATCACAAGTTCAAGTTGCTAGGGATGTTTAAAGAACCACATATCCTAAAAGACACCAACGATGGACAAGAACTAGGAGAACTAAAGTGTTTCTAGTTAAAAACACATACACAAAGGCAAGAATAGCTAAATAGAGGGAAAAGTTTTATTTGCTGTAGACGTAAAAAAAATCCTAACACAAGGAAAGGAATCAGTACAAGGGGCTCAGTGTAACGCCTGCCAAAAATAAGCAATTTGCAGTAATGTATTGCACTCACTACAAATTGGAAAGGAATTTAAGACCAAAATAAATGCATGAACATACAGCTGGGAAATGCTCTATTTATGGTAGATAACATTTTTGTCAGGCATTTAAAAATGTTTACAAAGTAGAAGAGCAAAAAGAAATTACTTTTTAACCATGTAAATAAATGAACAGGAATGAATTGAAATATAACTATCGAAATAGAACACGGAGCACTTGTATCAAGGATATAAATAAAGGATAAAATATTACAGGGGATGCCTACTTCAAAAAAAAGACCTAATGCTCTTTCAGATGTGAGCATGCAGCAATCACAATCCTAAGAGCAGATGTACCTTCACTGGATTTGTAATAGCAGAACAAAGAGTCCCATATGTGCTCAGGTTAAACAGCACTCCCCAGATAGAAATGGTCAAACTGGTCTATAAACTTGCCTACAAAAGAGGATGCAGAAGATAATCCCAAGGAATTTGATTAAGTGCTTAAGAGCCTACAATGCATTCAGGAGGTAATACATTACATTAATACAGGTATCAGAGTATTTATGTATTATGTAAACACTGTTAGCATAGGAAATTAACTTAAACAAGTTGATTAAATGCTAACATGAGATGTTATTGAGGTGATCTTGATATTCACTGGATAAATTCACCATCTGATTCATGTCATAAAACATACATAGTTCCACAATAACAAAGCCACCCGATTCTGTTAGATTCTGAGGGCAATTGAGAAGACTTGTATAGGTTGTAGATGATAAGAGTCATTCTGGAACACTCTTGTAGACTGAAACCTATAAAATCTGTACCCACAGTTCACTTTCTAGTCATTTAAATAGGGCATTTCAAAATTATATTACAGTAGAACTGAAAAAACGTTACGGTCTAGAAAAGAAAGCCCTAAGAGCTCCATCAGTGCAAGCACACAGGTGTTGGGTACCATCTTGCAGGATTCCATGCTGCCCAGCACCTACCTAAAAAAATGAGGTTTCTATAATGTAGAACACTTCCTACTGTTCAGAAAAACCGTCAAGAGGCTGCAAAAGCATGTATCAGCTGTGTAACACAGGAGCTTCTGGTGCCTTATGCTTCCCCATAGTAAAATCCAAAAGCTGCAGGAAAATAGGTTTTTAGAAAAATGACTCAATACTATTCTATCTTTCCAGAACATGAAGCAATATGACAAACTCAAGCATGAAATATAAAACGGCCGAAGCACATCAGAGCATGGGAAAATAACTCCTGATGAAGTTCTGGATTACATTGTTACAGGTAAGGAGATAGAAGTAAAACAAACAAACACACACAAAATGACCTTCCATGATTGTTCTTCTACCCCAGGAAAGGTGTCTCCTCCACTCTAAGGGAAAGACAGAATAATGGGAATTGGCCTACCTGCTTAATATGGTCTGTCTGCACATTCCACTTGCATTTGAGATCTAACTAGTTACAGCCACCATGCCATCCCCTTTTTATTTAAAGAATAACATCTTACTACACCAGTACCACTCCCAACACCAGAATTGTTTAGCTAATTATTCACCCAGTGTACATACAAACTTCACATTGCTGGGATGCTTTGTGATGAAATACGTGACTTGTCAACCCTTCATCTCCATAAAACTGATCCAGATGATCAAAGTATGACTCTTCTGTGTCCTGTGGGGAGCTCCCAGTCTGCTTTTGCAGAGAGACGTGCTGCTCTTGTGGAGATGAATGCAGAGTGAGGAAAGCATGCAGTTCTATTTTGGTAATAAGTGGTTCTGTAATGTGTGGTTCATTTTTCACACCAGAGCAGCCCCACTGGGCACAAAGCTCAAAAGAAACAGTAGTGCAAGTCCTCAAAAAGAAAAAGTCAGGAAAATAAATATCACATTAGGCAGAACAATTAAGTGGCTGCTATATATGTATTCTACTGCTATATGCTGAATAGGAATTGAGCAGCTAAAGAACATAGGTGTTCAGTTTTAAAAGCTTCAGTTGGAATTATAATGGCAATTTTATAAATAGAAGTTCTGTTTTTTTAATGTTATTCCCATTGAGAGGTGCTAAACATATGCACCCTACATTGCAACTCTTCAACTTGGCCTCGAGTTTTAAACTGTATTCTTAAATATAAATAATAATAATGCTCCACTGAAAGCAGTTTTAAAGATCTATGGTCCACACTGTCTGCCTAAAGGAAGATGGGGAAATTAAAAACTGAAAGAGAGAAATATTTCAGTAATAAAAGCTACAGCAAAGCAGACAATAAATGGAGTGCAGCATTTCAACTCTTTAAAGCTGCATCGTGTCGCAGCCTATTCAACTGCATATCAGCACAAACTTTATGTACAGCAAACACGTCCTTTGTGTGTCACAAACTATGAATGTACACGTGAGAGTCTCACACAGTTCTGTACCAAAAGCGCAGAAAAAATAAACTCTGAAAAACAATGTTATAGAATGCTTGCTCTGGAAAATTACTATCAGAGACAAAACAAATCCTTGCCAGAACACAGCCCTGTGGCATTACAGCATCCCTCGGGCAAATGGGGAAAGATAACCCTTCATGCAGCTAAGCTACCAACACTGCACACAGACCAACAGACACTTCAGCAGAGTGTGGAAAGCATCAGTGATCTGTCAGGCCTCGAGCAGTCACATGTAATAAAGCCCATCTGTTACAGGTACCTACCTGTGCTGCATAGCTAGGGACAGACAGTATTTTCTTGTTGCTAAAAATACATCCTTCCCCTCTCCAAAATGACAGAACTTTGCCTGACCTATTTTTCGTCCTTATTCATTCCATGGAAATCTTGTAAAATTGACACCTAATTTCCAGGTGCTGTTGCTTATCTTTCTAAATTATTAATAGGATGTAATAATTATCCCTTTTTATCATTACATGGTACAGCCGATAGATGCAAAGAGTGCAATCACATCACCACCCTCATATCTCAGCATGTTTACAATATCAGAAGATCCCTTTGCCATTGTTAATTAGTATGCTGTATTACAAAGATACATTTTATGTTATGAACTAACGATATATTAAGCTGATCTAACATAATTGTGTCAGCAGAGATCCAGGGTAGAGCACAAAATTTGGTACATATTTGGAAAACATGGACCAAAATCTAGGATATCTGTCATGACAGCCACCGTAGCTCTTTTCCTCAAGTGACAAGTGACAGGACATGAGGAAAAGGCCTCAAGTTGTGCCGGGGGATGTTCAGATCGGGTATTGGAAGAATTTCTTCATGAAGAGGGAAACCAAGCACTGGAACAGGCTGCCCACGTCAGTGGGGAGGCCCAATCCCTGAAGGCATACAGGAGATGTGTAAACATGGCACTAAGGCACATGGGTTAGTGATGGGACGCAGTACATCAGGTTGATGGTTGGACTCAGTGATCTGCAAGGTCTTTTCCAACCCAGGAGGTTCTGTGATTTGGTTAGTGCATTCAAGAGCAGTGTCAGGTGGAGCCAGAAGGCTTCAATGCGTGGGGTGCCCTTTGTGTACCAATCCTGATGTGGGTTTAGAAAGAAGAAATGAGATGCGTGGAGAAGAAGTGAGACTGGTTATGGGGAGTGTAAGGGAACTACGGAGGAATGGAAAAACTTAATGCATCTTCTAAATGTTCAGAATTATTTCTTAAGTGAAAATGGGGGATGTTTCCACGTCACAGCATCTTTACAGCTATACTTGTACCAGCAAAGCTGTGTCAGCAGGGTTTCCTATTAGCAGTACAACCAACATGAACAGCTTTTGTGCTGTCCTGTCTCCCAAGTCCAATGCCAGACATCCTCATCTACCCTTCTGGCTGAGTGGGCTGAAGAAGTTCTGACTCACAGTTGTCCATCAGCATCTGCCAGCTGTGAGTTACACAGCTGGGCACACAAAACAAATCCTGTGAGTGTTCTCATTTGCTTTGAACAAAGCTTCTAAACGCTTCCATAAGCACTTTATGTCACTCCACTGGACCTTGCCTCAAATGTGCTAGGGCACAGTATCTTCTGCCTGCAAATAAAGAGGGTTGCAGCCTCCATAACAAAAGCAGTAAAAAGCCACAAGTGCACACTAAAGTCACAACTATTGGCAATATGAAAGTCTTGGCATGGCCTGATCAATATCAATCGAGGTAACAAAAGCACCTGCTGGTCAATAGTGGTGCATCTACACTTGTAACTTTTTCTGACACAGCTTTCAGCAGACCTTTGTAGTACCAAAGCTTGAGATCACAGCCCCTGCTGGATTGAGCTCTATCTGCTAGAGATGTTTTTGCTCCCAGAGCTGTGAGGTATAGAAGCGTTCAGCCACCGTAACTAAATTCAACAGAAATTGTTAAATGGAGCTCCTCACTACCAGAATGCACATCTCACGAAGCTCAGCTCACTGATTTCATAAGGTGCTCATCCAGAGGGTGAGAAACAACCCACCTGCTGTCTTTGCTCTGCCATCAGCCACCCTCTGGGAGAGAGGCAAAAAGACAAGTCAGGGCAGAAACCTCCTAAATTACTACTGCATACATGGCTGACCTTCAAGAGATAGGCTCTAGACCGAGCCAGCTGTGGGAAAATCAGGCATTTAGCAAAACACTAAGAAGATAAATCAGGATGAGATATGGGGAGTCTGGTTGCAGGTGGAAAACAGGGAGCTGGAGCACAGCTAAGAGATGGGACAAAGAACAACTAATGAGTACCAAGCAATCTGGACAACTGCTTTCACCCTCCTGCTGCCCTGCCCATCTGCTTGGAATTTGTTTTCAAAATAAGCTCTATTTTCCCGATTCCTGTCCTGATCCAAACTCGCATATTGTGGATCTGGTGCTGTCACTCAAAATCATTAACAAAAGAAACGCTGAGTTGAGAAACAAAGAAAACTTGTTTAACACACGCTGATAAATTTCCTTTAACTCATTCAGGTCTGGCTGGTTTATCACAGACATTTAAAGACAACGACGACGTTATATGACTAACTGTTACAAATTCATCACAAGTCCCGCTCGTGTCTGACATTTAAGTCCAAACAACCAAGCATACTGTTGGAGAACCCTCCCCCCAGCCCCCATGAAATTCATTTACTGACCTCCCCTTCCAGAAGAATGAGGTCACCGGTATAATGAGCTCTCCACATCGATCTGTAAACAGCCTGATTCACATTTTTTCTCTACGAAAGAGGAGGAAGTTATGAAAGGAGCAGCTTGAACAAAAAGGGCTTCAGCTCCACCCAGTGGTAACAAGGAGCTTTTCACGCCGTCCCTCTTCCCCCCCAGCGCCTGCCAGGTGTGCTTGGGCGTGTGCCGCTGGTACAGCGAGAGCTGTTGTTATGGGGCTGAACACTGATGTTGCCTTAGCTGCCTGTGCCTCTAAAAGATGGGGGTCAATCTTTACTCCGTATCAGCCGTCACTATTCCTTTTTTGGTATTTGCAAAGACTGAACATTTCACTAAGCTGCCTTCCAAATAATGTACCCAGAGAAGTTGTGAATGGATGCTCCATACCTGCAGCCATCCAAGGCCAGGCTGGATGTGGCTCTGGGAAGCCTGGTCTGCTGGATGGTGACCTTGCACATAGCAGGGGGTTGAAATGAGATGATCATTGTGGTCCTTTTCAACCCAGGCCATTCTATGATTCTATGACCCCATCTAGATCTCTTGTCAGCAGCAATGTGGGGAACGTTGATGGTGTGAAACTTCTCTATCTCCCACACCTGCATCTTAGTTAGGTTTGTTTGTTTGTTTGTTTGCTTTTTCCTAACAAAGCACTACTTTCTGACATAACTCTTGGAACTACTTTTAGACTTGGGGATACTCTTACGGAAGGTGTGAGTTTTCAAAGACAGAATAGCTCTCTAAATTAGCCTTAGACGTTGAATGACAGGGATCTCAAGAAATTTAAAGCCAGTTCCTGCTCTTTTAGGTGATCAATAATTAAATAGTTCACAACATCTGACCCAATTAACTTGTCCCAGGTGCTCTCTATTAACCTTTTGAATGATGTGTCTCACATTTACCTTTTTATTACTTCCATGTAAGAATTGTTACAGTGGTTATATTTACATTTCAACGTGGGGAGTTTATCCATGGATTCTGAGATCCTAAATAGACGCAGTGCTTCTTTTTTTATCTGAATAGTTCAAAATGTGCAAAATCTGAGATATAGTTTAAATGAATGCGCGCTGCATGTAAGCAAAACTGTCGTTTTTTTCCTGTCTGACATTTCCAAACCTATTCGCCTCATCCGTTCTGCTTTCTCTTTATCTCTCCCCTATGTACATCTGCCTATATTTGTTTTCATTTTAGTAGTATTTTCCACCACAAAAGTGGTATGATATTTTTAGCTATCAAACTATATCACTTTCAGTAATTAAGGTTTAGAAAATGATACACAACTAACATTAAAAAAAACCAGCCATCCTTTCTTCTCCCACGCAAAATCTAATTTACAGAACCAGTATTTCACACAGCTTTATAGCAGCTATTTCATTTTTCAGCTCATCAGCGACAAAACCAGATAAAGCTAGTTTTGTACATGCAGAATGACAATGGGCACAATGCACTGAGTAAGGCATCATTATGGTTTTACTTGCAGGAGAAAGGGAAGCAGCTCTATTGCCCAGGTAATAACATCAGTCTGTCAAGGGGCAGAACATGGAGGAAAGGGCTGCTGTGCAGGACAGGCAAAATGAGGCTTCCTGAGGGAACCTAGCAAAGAATTTTGTGCTCTGGCTGTAGCCACAGAGCTCCCATCCCACACTGCTTCTGCCACCAGCAACGCCGCAGGGAAGGGGCGAAATTGCTTTACTTTGAATTCAGCAGGCATCGCACCAAAACACCTCAAAGTGTGACACCTTGCTAGCACACGTCTGTGATGCTAAGGGAGTCTGGGAACCCTGTGCTTTGAAATAACACTCAGTCCTGTAAGAAATCTGTCTTGCTGCCTATACAGCCTGGGTTTTCAGCTCTTACTTGGAATCTGAGGCCCTGCTGAGCAACGCTATGCTGCCAAGAACGTCTTCCACCCTTGTGCAGACAGGACATACTGCTAGACAAGCATCCTTCATTTCTCACAGCTAACATTTACATTTGCAACAAAGTCAAGAGAATCGGCTTAAAAATACTAAAAGTACCTTTACTGGGTGATTCAGTCCCCAGTGACACCCTGCACCAGGACAAAGACATGTGGCTGGGCAAGAAGCAACCAGAATATGGCCCAGGGGAGCTGAATGTGTTCCATGTCACCCATTCTTCCCTCTTCTGTGTAACTTAGAGACACAGCATTTTTTGAAACGGCCTTAACCCTAACCTTTCTCTGCATATGTAGTGAACTACCCATCAATTCTGAGAGAAAGAAAACACGAGAGCATTTTCTGCACGTTAATCAAATGTCCAGAGCATACTGTGAGCAAAGCCAGCAGCAGCTCTGACAAAGTGTGACCCCATTCTCTCTCAATCTGGGCCCATCTCCAGGGTGGGCCTAGGGAAAGCAAAACCTATTAGAAATATGACAGGAAAATTTCTAAGAAAGGGGTTGTTTTTACAGCCAGATGATCTTTTCTGCCTTTCCCCTCCTCCCCCCCACCCTCCCCCCCCACCCCGATTTTCCTTTCCTATAAGCATAAAGCAAAGCCAGAAGATGATAAATATTTTGTCTTCTGCTCTTGTCTGTAGTCCAGGCCCCTTATTTCTGGACTTTGATTAAACCATAGAATGGTTTGGGTTGGAAGGAACCTTTAAGACCATCTAGTTTCACCCCCCCTACTGTAGACAGGGACACCTCCCACCGGACCAGGTTGTTCACAGCCCCATCCAGCCTGGTCTTGAATGCTTCCAGGGAAGGAGCATCCACAACCTCACTGGGCAACCTGTTCCATGTCTCACTGCATTCACAGTGAAGACTTTCATCCTAATATCTAGTCTAACTCTACCCTCTTTCAGCTTAAAACCACTTCCCCTTGTTCTATCGCTACCCGCCCTTGTAAAATGTCCCTCCCAGCTTTACTGTAGGCTCCTTCAGGTGCTGGAAGGTTGCTATAAGGTCTCCTTGGAGCCTCCTGTTCTCCAGGCTGAAGAACCCCAGCTCTCTCAGCCTATCCCAGTAGGGAAGATGCCCCAGCCCTCTGAGCATCTTTGTGGCCCTCTGGACTTGCACCAACAGCTCCATGTCCTCCTTGTGCTGGGGGATCTTGGCCAAATCTTGGCCAAATGCAGCCTGATGACACAGCTCCAAACACTCCTGTAATACTCAGATATTTTTTTCAGGGAGAAAAAGAAATTCATAGCCTGTCACCTTCCAATGATGACCAAAACTACAGTTCATATTTCACTTAAGTTCCACCAGGTCGATTAAGCCCTGGATAAAACAGGCATTAAGCTGTCAGGCATGTTACTATTAGGTCACAACAAACAAGCAAGAAAGAAAAGCAGGCTGTTACCAAAGTTAGCAGTAAAGCTGAGGGGCAGAAATGCTTTTGAGATATTTTCATGAAACATTAACCTTCAAACATAATTACTACAGTGCACTGAAATTGCACTTGAAGGCTGCACTGTTGAGGAGCATTGCGGTAAAACTGGCCTGCAGGGCAAGAACGTGGCAGGTAAACAAAAGTAGTATCTGTGCAGAGATAATGGGATACAGGTCAAAGCATTAAAAGTGTAGCTTTAGGGGATGGAGGAGCTGTTACTGACAGGAGATTTTCCCACTTTCCACATACCAGTAGAGGTGATGGTGACTTGTTTGACATTGCACAAACAGTAATCTTTGAAGACAGCCAATACCGAATCATAAGCTGAGCATAAAACCGATACAGTCCCCACTAAGATCTTGTAAATTTGAAACCATTTTATTATCTGGAAAAGTTATTAAGCTAGATTTACACTGGGAAGTTGAACATTTACATTTTGCCTTGGGTAAAAGGAATAAAAGTCTCAGACTTTTCAAGATTTTTTGCCCTATTTTGTGGATTCGTGAATTAAGAGCAAACAAGAGGTAATCATTCAAAATCTTCCATGGTTACAGGCTCTCTATATTCTGCCTGAATTATCTCTAAAGTACAGAGGCTGAGACTATGCACTCTAAAAATATGGCATGGAAAGAAGATGGGACAATGGCTGTTGTTTCCGGATCACTGCATTACTCAGTGTGATGCCCATCACAATCAGAGCACCACTTCTGGAAATAAGCCTTGGATCAGGCCACAGCTTCTATCACAGAAGGACATTAGGTTGTAGCTGGGATGTTTGGGAACACGGATGAGGCACAGAGCCAATGAAGGAGTCAGGGACTTGCTGTGCAGCACTGGGCAGGTCATGTTGCCTCCTTGACTCAGTTTCTCGCACTGTAAAACAGAGCAATGAAGCCTGTTAAAGCTTCACTTAGCAGTGAATACTTTGCTGTGAAAATGGGAAGACTACATAGGCAGAAATGCTTTTATTGTTTTAGAGAGAACATTACAGCTTTCTCTAACTTTCTACTGAATTAAATGTAACTGGGACCTCAGCTCATTATGGCTGAAGCTCTGTGCCAGACTGCAAGGACCCTTTGGATTTATCCACATCATCTCAGAAATCTTCATGCTCTGATGACTATGGTAATTTTGTGCTTTAAAGCCACTAATGCTTCAGTCAGAGCTCAGCTCCGGGGATTTGATAGCACTATTGTCATTGGCATTCATCTCTGCAGGGGGCTCTTCTGACTCCAGAAATGCGCACATCAGGAAAGAGGCTGGTAGGAAAGGCTGGGAATCAGGAAAGTGCACATCTTACCTGATTTCTCACCTCTGCAGTTTGCAGAATGCATTCATGAGCAAGTTTTGCTACTGCGCTGATTTTCTGTTCCTGGCAAAGTAGGTACATCAGGAGAGAGACAGGGAATGTAGCCGAGTCCTATGTGAAAGGCCTAAGTCGTAGCTCAGCATAACAGTAAGCCCCACAAAGTCTCTGCTGGGAACACACTTTTGAAATCTTCAGATGCAGATAAACTTAATTCAGGAATGTTTTTGAGATGCTTGCCCAGCACACACTTTGAATGGAGCTGCAGAAGGTAGTCTTTGCAGGATGGTGCACTGTAACTCACTGAAATAAGCTGATGATCATTCCCCAGACAATTAGCACTCTCCAAGATATTGCCAAGGTGGCACAAAAACAATCTCCATTCCAGCCTTGTTTCTGGTGAGTAAATAACTCAGCCCACGTGACAACACAGCTCCCATTCTTCTTAGCATTTCTGTGTATTTTAGTCATGTGGGATAAGCTAAAATACCTGATATGGGTTACAAATTACTTCCATCCCTGCAGAGGAGATGCAAATTGCTCAGTGTTCACATGGCTCCAGAATGGTTTGCATGGTTGCAAACAGAACAACACTGATTGCTAAGCCCACTGTTTGTCTACCTGAGAGGCCAAGGCAGATTCCATCAAGCATTTCTACGCAGTGAATTACACCATGCAAGCCCAATTAGATTCTTTTTTCCATATCTGCTTTTAATGGTTTCCTTCCTTTTCCCCACTTGAGCCATTGTTCTTTTCATCCCAGACTTTAAAGTCACTCAGTTAACTTTGCAGGATATTCTGGGCCTCCTGTGTTTGAAGATGGCTCCCAAATTAGCACATATGCTGTTTGTACTGAGGTCAAAAGAAACATCAAACAAGATTGCAGAACTGCAGATCACGTTTCAGCACGATCAACTCCTTCCCTTTTCAGACAGACTCTTACCTTGCAATCTGAGAGAATCTTCTGATCTTTGTTTTTAGGAATAGCATTCCAGGCTGTCCCATATTTGTCCAAAACTCTGCTAGATAGATCTACTGCATCTCATTACATGGAAAGACGCCACCTTCCTAACAAGAGATGTAGCCACTCCCTGTCCACAGAAACACAGTTTTTACTGAGAGTCTCAATGTTTGATCCGTAACTCATTTGTTGGTTTGGAAACCTGCCACAGGAAATGAGGATACGTGCAAAAGAACACAATAAACCCTCAGAAATACAGTGCCTGGAGGCTACAGACTCAAGTATTACCATCTATTCTACCTCTCAAGTCTTGAAAACTTTTTTCCTGAGTTCCAAAGGCCCAGTACAAGGAGGTAGGTTGCACTCCTGGGACAAATGCTGTTACACTTGTTAGTCAACTCTCCAGCCCAGCAAGCGTGCCTGTGCCAGAGAGCAGCTATTTCATCCATTTTCCCAGTTTTCAGCTCCACTCAGAATCCCTCCTTGCTGATATGAAGCAGAGATTAAAGATTCCTGATGCTCTCCTTGCTGCCTGCAGCAATGCAGTGTTTTATTACACCTCAGTTCTGTCTGAACTTCAGGACTGGGAATGTGATCTTCTGTGGCTGTCACTTTCCTTCATCTCCAAAGAGCAAGAAAATTTTTCTTCTTCATTAGATACCTGCTCTGGCTTTTTCCTGCTCTGCCTTCCTCTTTTTGAGAAGATCCACTAACAATTTTTTTTTATTTGTTCATTTTGAAATGTATCACTTAGGATCTACATTTCTTTGCATCTTTTCCCTAACAGTTCACCATCTTCCACTGTTCTTATTCGGAGGATATCTCCTCAAACATCATTAGAGAGCTCGGGAGCAGATTTCAGGTTGGAGGAAAGGATACAAGAAAGGAGGTCAGTTTAGGTATCAGGTATGTGTTGATTCCCAGCGAGCCTGTCTGAGTCCTGCCCAAATTCAGAACAAATGAAAAGCAGGGCACTATATGGCAGTTGTTTGACAGCCTAACTATCCTTCTATCCTTCATCATAGTTCCTACTAGATGGACTTTTCAACAAAAACTTTCTGCTGCTACAGGCTTACTTTGCTCTCCATGTGAGCAAGGACTGAAAATCCCAGCATGGTTTGTCCAGCTTAGGACTCACCCATGTTGAAATGAGGAAAGCTGGTTACTGTTGCTGTGCATGCACTTTCATTTTAAGCTATTTATTTACAACATCAGTATACTACTGTATAGCTATTAATCACTAACTATTTTCTCTAATAAATATCAATTCTATCAGATAAAAGCATTTTAGACTAGCCGAGTGAGAGATTTGCTGTTTAGCAAGTCAGCATCTGCTTTGTCTGCTTCCTGTGTTCCCAGCACTTCAGTGAGACATAAATTAGTGGACAACTTGTGTGGGAAGTCTGCGTGGACTTTGTCACAATGACATATCTCAATATTGTCAAAGAGAGGATGGGAGTAAATTAGCAGAAATGGCCCGAGGCTTTCAGGAAAGATGAGCATTACTGACAGCAATTCCTAGCATACTGCACTGCAAATGTTTTCCCTGAACCAGCTTGCTGATAACACTTGTACTCCTGTAGCTTCTGCACAAGTGTATTTACCCAAGATACTCAACATACCTGTTTTTCTTGCTGATAAGGGAGCAGTGGTTAAAGAAACACCGGTAGCAATGAGCATGTTCCTGTCATGTGTAGGATTCATTTATCAAATTCATTCAAAACTCATTCTAGGAGGAGCCCTTTGGATAGATGTGGCTCTTCTAAGCCAAAAAATGCAGTTGGAACCTGGAAAAATCAGAGAAGAATGGCCACGTAGCCTGGTACCAGTACAGTGTGTACTCAGTCAGTCATTATTTAAGTATTTAGAGACCAAAACTAAATTAAATATTGTGGAAGCTGTGTGCAGTCTTAGTGACGATAATGCCAACTCTCTCAAGGAGGAACCACAGCTAGGCTGAAATCATAGGTCCAAGATTTCCTCCCTCCAGATGCTGGGGTGACCTTTCCCCAAGAAAGGGCAGCCAGCTTGCCATGAACTGCACTGGTCCGGCTGTAAGTAGAGCAGATGTAACATCGTGGGACTCCTCCACATTCACAATCAGCTGATCTGAGACCTCCAAGCTGCCATTTGGATGAGTCCACCAGAGCTGCCCTTATCACCAAGCCCATCCTGCACGTGACCACAGACATCTGCAACCGTCCTGGATGGTGTAAAATCTTCACTGTCAGTGTAAAATTTCAAACTATTTCATTGCATCCCGCTTTGCGTTGGTGGGGTCACAACCCGAAGTAGAGATTTGCTGACAGCCTGATAATCCCACAGCCAGCCCTACTACCTTTATGCCAAATTACAAATCACATAACTGAAGCAAAAGCCATTGTAATTGTTTAGGGTAAGAAAAAGGCTAAAAAGGGGGAAAAAAAAAAAGCCCAAAGCAGAAGGTTACGTATGAGAGAATGACATATATCCCACAGGCTTGTCCCAGTTAGAGAGAATAAATCTGTACCAGCATAGTAACACAATGGCTCCTCTGGGTGCAGTCTTATTTTCTATTCTTGCCTTTGAAAATCCTGTTTGTTACCCACAGGCAAAACCATGCCTGGAGCTGGGACCGCCACCCAGCTCCTTGTAGGAATGACTGTAATTTACATTTGGGGTCCCAGCAATTAGTGGCTAATGAGATAACTTTAGTAGTTTCCAACTGCACTTGAAAAACCAATGCCAGCAATGTAACCTTAAATGGCTTTTAACCCAGGATTTCTCATCTCTGGGATAACTGATGCTCGCTCCTCACACTGATACATGCTAGCAGGAAACACAGGAGCTGTGCTAACACTCAGCTTCTGTCACTAACCAGAACAGGAAATGCTTTGCATACAGGTGGGAGCATTAATGTTTGTGATATTATGCTAACTCTCTAGGGGACAGTCATTATGGCAAAAAAACACAATCTAGCCCTTCAGGAAAATTTCCTGGCAGCTGTTAGACCACCAACGCATTGGCAGAAGTCTCATAAAAACACGTCACCCGTGATTGAACAGAGCATTCCTGTGCATGCAGTATTGAACAGCAAAAGGGACCCAGCACATTGCCTCCTTCTCTCTCTCCATTTTAGGAAGGCAGCTTACTCCAGCATCACAGTTGTCAAGTCAGCAGTTGGGGCAGATGGACTTTCCTTTTTCAGCTCCGTATTTTGCCAAAGCCACGATCTGGAATCTGCCCACAGGGAATGGATTTCTTTCAAGAAAAGAAAAAGCCCACAAAAAGCCACCCATGTTATTGAGGGAGCAGCAATTTCTCTGCCCTTCAATCAATCCCAAAAGAGATGCTGCATGCTTTATAAGATTTTCTAGCTTTATTGGTTGCTGTAGCAATGACTTTTTAAACACAGCCCTATAAAGCACAGATCTTGGCATAGCAGGGAACTACCGTTCACAGTTTCCCAGTGATGGAGAAAAATCTGAAAGAGAGCCCTCCACTTAAATCCCAGTTATAAGAGTTCTGATCTGATCCGAGTTCTTCAATGATTCCTGAGCCTAAAAGACATCCAGCCACATAAAACAGCAGTTTGTGGTGGTTTCTGGTGCCAACAGGAGAAAGGATATCAGTTCTCGTCTTTCATTGCCTTTCCCTTCAGGGGAGTCCTGAAGAGAGGCCTTTGAAAGTGCTAAAGGAACCAGCACATGCTGAGATTCTACTGGAGAGCAAAGCTTTGAACAGTGAACACGGACTGTTTAACCACACATGAGATAAAGGGAAAAAGACACGCATGTTCAGAGGTACAAGTTTGTGTGCACTGTGGGGCCAAAGGGGATGCTGCTGGTGCTCCCAGGTATTCCAGTGAAGTCCGAAGCAGAATTCCCCGACAAAAGAGAACTGAAATCCACCCATCACCTTTAAAAAGCCTTTACAAAGCAGCTTTTTACCCGACATTCCTGGCTACTGTCCCTCTAAGGACAATTCTTCCTTACAGAGACAACGCTGGCTCTGCAAATTGACTTTATGCACAGCAGTCAGCTGCTGAATGCGCACAGGGTGTCAGCCCAGCCAGCTGCCAAGCAGGGGAGCAGTGCCTGGGGCTCCAGCAGGAAAGCTCACCCTCTAAGAAAGAGAAAACAGCAACCAGCGAATCTCCCCTCCTTCCCCTAGCACTGTGTTCCAGATCAGGAGATGTCATGAGCTGTGTGACTCTCAGCAATTGTTTGATTACATGCCTTGGTGTTACCTGTTTGCAGATACAGCGAGTCCGTAATTCCAAAGATTGATTTTATCCCACATGATTCTAAAAACTGGGAGAATATAAAAGAGTAGTGGGCTTAGGGAGGCAAAACATCCCTCCCATCAACGTAACAGCCACTCCTACAGTAACAGTGCATGAACTGTTTTCAGGTAGGGTCCAGGATGAATAAATGCAGCTACCACTTAGCTGTAGCTCTTCCTCCTTCACTGCAAGCAGGACTTCTTGCTTGCCAAGCAAATAAGAACTGCTTTCAACATCTGTATCTTGCTGCAAGCAGATGCCTGGAGAGCAGAGAGGAGAAACGATAAGCACTATTCATCTCTGTACAGCTCGTGTTTCATTCTGCATTAGCTTCTGTCATCATCATTCTTCACTGGCAGTGCCAACACCAGGCATTTGTCCCTCAAGATCCCTTTCTCCCCGTTATTAAGGTGACTGCCCTAAAGGTCATACAACAAAGCTAGAAGAACCTAGAGGTGTGGAGAACCTCTGTACTGAGGGCCCTGCTCCTGCCAGCTACACTGGAGCCTGCAGTATTGATAGTAATTTCTCTCCTTCAGCCAAAGCTGCTCTGCTGTTGAGCTGGGCTGACTCAGTATACTGGAAAGTGGATTCAGGTCCACAGAACTCACATTTCCAGTTGCATCAGCAGATTACATGTTCCCATGGAGCTCAGTACAGACAAGGTATTCATTCTCCTGCAAGAAGAACTGAGGGGAGCCAGGCTTCATGTCTACAAGCAAGCTATTTGATCCACCTCGAAGAGCAAAAAGCAGGAATTTAATACACCTTCTGGAGACGTGAGGACATTTAATCTGTGGGACTATGAGAAAGGTGAAGGATGGCAATGTGAGATGGGTTGTAGTAAGAGCAAGGACTCTCTTCTCATGAGACTAATTATCTCAGCGTAAGCAAATTGGTATTCCACCTGCTAATGGGTTTAAACAGCAGCTGCTGCTTACTTAAAGCAGCAGCACACATTCTTGCACATAGGAAATCATCATCAAAGGTTTCACACTTGCATCCTTCAGGCAGGAGGAGGCTTGGGGGGGAAGTTTCTTCAGAAGAATCTCCCAACTGGAGCAGGTGAACTACAGGAGTGCTGCAGAACCCCACATGTGTTGTCCAGAACATCTAGAAATGAGTGAAGAATTTGCACAATTACATAAAGGAGATTTGCACAGTGGAAGTATGGAGTACATCCAAGGCAAATCAGAATCAAACACACAAAGAAGGATGCAACACTTCTTTCAATTACGTTGGGACAGACACAGAAAAGCCTGGACTTCCTATAGCTTTGGTTGTGTTTTCCTAGTGCCATCCCAACTCTTTGTACAGTGCTCCTGCTCTCCTTCAGCTTCCTTCCCCTGCTTCATCCAGCACACCCTCATGCTGCCTCCTCCCTCCTCCTAGCCCTGCCTTTCCTTGCTCATCCCTCTCCCAGTTAGATTTTCAGCTCCCCCATCCCAAAACCACAACAGAAAGCACAATACTGAATGACAGCCCCACACCAAGTCTACATCCCATCATACCCCTTGCCTCACGGGCCTCTGTTTGTCTGTCCACATCTTGGCAGCTGGACCTGCCTTCCCTTGTGGGGCACTGCTTGGAATGGCCACAGGAAAGCAGGAAACTCCTGGGTGAATGCTGACAACATGGACAGGACACGGGTGTGGGAATTTACAGATGCATCTTCTTCAGCGATGTTGTTTGTGCTGCCCTCATGCCCAGAAGCATGCTTGGGTTCTGTACCAACATGCAGGAGACAACCCTTGCCATGAAAAACTTACAGCCTAAGCACAAACAAGGCAGAACATGTAGGGGACTCAAACGGAACAAAGTGCAGGGCCAGGGTGGAGGTAGACAGGAGCAGATAGAAGTTGTCTGTGTGTGTTTTGCAGGCTGCAAAGCTATGGAAAAACAGAGCAGTGTGTAAAAAACACCAGTAAAATTACTAGCAGTAATAGATTTGCAGATTTTACATTCAATAATGGTCTTTCTTTCTCCTACTATAACAAAATTTCACATACAAATGAAAGGATAAATCCAGCACCTGACATGAAACCTGTGACTAAACGTTCCTCTGTATGCCTGCAGCTTTGGGCTGGTGCACGGCCACCTGGAAAACAGGGATTGAGCAAGAAAAGAAGTAGGGCTGATCACATTCACATTGCCAGTCGGAGAGGCAGAAACACATTAATTAATTCCAGGTAACTCTTTTCACTGCTTCCTATTGCACACAAAAACCCCGTGCTCCAGAGAAGCAGAGCGATTCTCCACGTCTCCACAGCCTGTCGCTCTCTCCCTCTGCAGCACCAGCTGCTTCCTGGCAGTGGGTGGCACACGAAGAGCAGAACATGAAAGCAGCACATGTTTACTGAGTCCAAACTGTTTAAAGTTAAAGTTTATTTGTATTCTTTGTAGGAATATCAATAAAAGACCTCAAATGTATCTATATCTGTACATATTACAAGAACCTTCAAAAATTATTCACAGAACAAAAATAAATCTTCTTTAGAACAAACCCAGGCAATGAAATGCAGAAATGGATCTCAGAGACCAAACAGTCCAGTGCTACTAGCATAAAAATACGGCTTGAAAAAACAAGTTTATTACTTCTTAAGGTGTACTTTGTCAAAATAAAAAATAAATTATTTAGAGCTATCATTGCAAAACAGTTCTGTGTAATAACATTCTTATTAAGGCCCTTGAGACAGAAAATCTATTTTTACAGGTAGGATTCCTGGCAGCCATGACCTGCAATGATAAGTTCTCTCTCCTGGGAGCCAGCTGACTGTAGAGAAGGAAACACCCAAGAGCATCAGCCTAAATTTAACCCTTTTGCTCTGTCATGCTCAGCTGGATACCTGTGGCTGACCACGCTAATGCAAGATTTTATTATTATTTACACTGAATGGTTCAACTCGGACAGGACTTGTTCTCCAGAAACGACACAGACATTTTGCAGAACACAAGCAGAATTCATACACACACGGCAATCTGAGCACACAGACACTGCTGGCACACTCCACAGGCACTGCTGTAAAACCGACTGACTTCAATCATTGAGTTTGCAGATGAAGTTAAAAGCTGGTGGTTAAAGAAAGCATTAAAACATGAAATTAATATATGGTGAAAAAAAAAAAAAAGCCTAAGCCAACCCAAAGCAACTGCAAGAACAGAGAGTAAAATCCATTTCTCTGATGGATGGACACAGAATTTATGACTGTCACTCTTCATATTCTCTAACTGGAAAGCATACACATCCCTTTCCATGCTGCTCTGGATCTCCTGCTTAAATTTATTCCACTGCAAATGAAAGCTGTAAGAAGTGGAGCTGTGTGAATCTGTGCTTTGACATGTAGCTGCCCATTTCCAACGCACCAGGGATATCACAACTGTACTTCTGGATGTGAACTCAGCCTATTTCCCTTACAAAAAGGTGAGAACTCCTTGAGCTGCAAAGAACGGGCATTCACAGGACATGGCTGTGCTTGCTCCATTGTGAGTGGCTCTGTGGTCTGGGAAGTGTCCTAAAACAGCAATGAGTGATGGCCAACAAGGACTGAGATGGGGAGCATTCCTGCCCCACACCTAGAAATACAGGAGTATTACTCTGACAGCTTATTACATTTTATTACTTAGCTGTTTCTAAATGACAGCAGCAGTTGCTCGCAATAGCATTAGCAAAGCCTGATCAATTTGCTGGATGTATGAACCACAGTCTGTAATGCTTATCATCACATTTTTCCACTGTTTACCTTCTCACTTATTGCTGCAGAGACCCACTGGCTGTTAGTCACAGAAAGAATGAGATGGGGCCCAGGTAGGGTTCTTGTTCCAAAAGAGGCAGAGCTTTTTGGCTGCCACGTGGTTCAGTATCACTTGAATTTTATCAGACTGGACAGAACAGAAGCTGGCATTTTCACATACTGTCAGCTTAAAGTAGCTTAAAATTTCTCTAGAAAGCTGCTTGGTGACAAATTAGGAGAGACAGCTGCCTGCAGAACTCAGGAACATAACATTTTGTACTGTAGCTCATCAATTTTAGTTTGCAGCATTCTGAGTCCACAACCTTCAGCCCCTTTCAGCCCAACGGGCAGCTTCTCCTCTGTACAAGGAGACAGAGGAGTACATTTTGCACTTTGGGGTAGAAATTGAATTAATAGCAATTAAGAGAAATAGAATTGAATAGCAACAAGCTGCGAGGATGACAGCATGGGTCACATTCTTTCAGAACAGCAGCTCTTCCCAGTCCATAAGCTTAAGAAATGCACACAAGAAGGTACATTATTCAGAATGATACACCCCAAATAGCTCATGTATCAACAGGTATTATTTCCCCTCTATAGAAACCAGGATTTTAGTCCTGCATTTTTCTGCAGAAACCAAAGTGGATTCCTTGGAGTCTACAGCACTGAACCGTACAGTTCAGGCAGCAATGTCTGATGGAAGACTGGAAAGCTGGGGAGTTCTGCTGCAATGGATTTCTCAAATTCATGTTAGACAAATGCTGTCAGAATAACATACCTGCTTCTGCCTTGCTCTAGTCAATGCATTCACATGACTTCTTGCTCTTCTGTCTCAGTGACAGAGCACCCCTATGGTCTGCACTGCATGTTAAATGAGCAATACGCATGTCCACCTGCAAAGGCTACTTTTGGGAACAAACTTCCCAGGACACAGCTGTGAAATTACAGCACACAGCAAAGGGGAGATGCAAATCACACACAAATACTCAACTGAAAAAGGGGTTGCTCTTGTAAAAGAGCTACTCACAAGACACTGGATAGAGTGCCTATGGCTGTGATGCACAGAGGAGGAAGGAAAGGAGAGAGAAAGGAAGGGCACACTTGGAGGATCAAATCAGAGTCAGTGGTGACCCAGAGAAGGAAAACAATCCTGAAAGTACTGAAAAGAAATCACTACTGAGCACCAAGAAGTGGACAAGGATGCTATTGGGCCTATAGGACCAAGTCACATTTGGCAGGCAGAGAGAGGCTTCGATTGGAAAGAGCTGAGCACTGAGGATAAACCCCAACTCACTGCAGACAGGTCTCCTTCAGGTGTAAGTGAAAGCATTTTCCTTCTTACAGTGCAGGGTATGTGGTCTCTATGTACCTATGGTTAGAAATGTAACATACTTGTATGACAGTGTTTAACTTAAGCATCTCAACTCACCATAACCAAGGTAGAACAGTTAATGTTCTGTGTTACAAACTGAAGTTTGCCCACAGAGATTAATTTATTTGCAAACAACAAACAAACTCCACAACAGACACTGAATTTGAAGCCTCTGTATTGCCAGTCCTTCATGTT
This sequence comes from Centrocercus urophasianus, assembly GCF_019232065.1. Taxonomy (NCBI): domain Eukaryota; kingdom Metazoa; phylum Chordata; class Aves; order Galliformes; family Phasianidae; genus Centrocercus; species Centrocercus urophasianus. The sequence continues at coordinate 3,981,093 of NW_024884733.1, read as the reverse complement.
CAGGGCAACGCGGGCCCATTTCAAGCTGTTATGGAACTGACTTAGAAACCTCTACATTTTTAATGTAGTACAATTTCTAGAGAATCATAAACCGAGGCCAGGAAGGATAATCAGCTCTGACCTCCTCTTTGGCCCAGGCTACACAATTTCAGGCAGGTACCCCCACATTCATCTCATTGGCTTGTTCCTTTTTGCTAGACATAACCCAGGGCACCCTTGTGGGGTTCCAACATCAACTTTTCCAATTCCCCTAACTTGTTTGAATGGTGAATCACACTTATTATTAGCATACCCATCTAATTCAAAGATTGCTGTTGAAAAAAAGGTGTTCACCTTTAGAGATTAGGGGCTACAAATGTGCACCAATAAGTGGAAGCAAGGAGTCACACACCTCTTGACTTCAGTCTTCTAGGAGGACCTCAAAGTAAGTATGGGGGTGTGAAATCATGAGAACTGACAATACTGTGCCATTTGTTGTTTATCTCTTACCAGCTGACAATCTGCCACGAGAAGGTCACTTTGTACTTGTAATGATACACACACTGACATACAGCCTGTAAATATGCTTCTACGAAATGCAACTGAAATTAGAGATGAAAGCTAAGTCAAAATTCCTTAAGAAAAATAAGAGTGTAAAGAACTTCGAAACAAAACCCTTAAAAATATCCAGAGAAAGGCAAATTTCAGTGGAAATGGAAGCTCTTGCCTTTAACTGGAACTAAACTGACTAAGCTGGTGGCTGAAACAGTGAAAGTGAACAGGACAGAGTTGAAGAGATCTGCCAGGAAAACTGAAGTTTTGCAGACAGAACTCTACTGGCTGGGCACGGGCGCCCTTTGGTTAGCCCTTTCCTCAGAACATTGACCTGATTGCTCCTGATGGAGTGCAGGGAATAACTCAGGGTGTCGCTGCATGGTGCACAAAGTAAAGACTGGATTGAAATTAAAAAAAAAAAAAAAAAAAAAAAAAGTATTTACAGGTCTGTGAATTCCCAAAACAGAAAATACAAATTGCATTACAACGAGGGTAAAAAGAATCCTACCTTGAAAACTGCAGATTCCCTCTGTCTGTTTGCTGGGAAGCTTGACTGTACAAATGCAAGGAGACAACATCACTGCCCCTAGATTTTACCTTGTTCAGAATTTTGGTTTTTGCTGGAACCCCACCAAAAGCAGGTACAGTAGCCAGCAAGAGCCAATTTTCTTGCTAAAACATTTGCTATTGAGTTGGCATTCGGATGAAGGACAACTAGAGAAGAGAGGGATAAAATCAGAGGATGAGTTTTGTTACAGAATTCATTTCACTGCTATTTCACTCCATTCATGCACTTGCATCAGTCAGCCTGATATATACAGCTGCTATCTAATGTAACCCACAGCTCAGCTCTCTCACCCACAACACACATGCACTCACACTCCCCTCTTCCTTCTCCAAGGACTGCAGTGCTTTCAACAAGAGGGAAAAAAAAAATAATAAAAATAGCAATAATTAAAAAAAATCTACAGTATTCACTTCCTTTTGGTATTTTACATTGGCGTTTTCTGTACATGACCCAGAGCTCCCCCTATTTACACAGTGATATGGAAGGACTTGTTCTCGGGAGCCTGATTCTCCTGGCCTCGAGTGGGGAATTAAAGCCCACCGTTCAGAGTTCGTTCTTATTTTCTTTTTATTAGCAGCAACATGTAAACCTGGCGGGGAAGAGGGGCCGTCGGTGGAGTTTCTCGAGTCCGCTCCCTCGTGCCCTTCTCCTGGGAAGATGGCCGGCAGCGTGTGCCCAGTTAGCAGCTGCTGTTTTTGAATTCACCATTCTCCGTGATGGAAAGCTTGGTGGGGTTGGTGGGGGAGATGCCATTGCGGACTTGCATGCTGTAGCGCTCCTTCACCTGCGTCAGGGCACTCATCAGCCGCGTGTTGGCAGAGTCCAGGGACACGATCCGCTTCTCCTGCAACAAACAGCCCACAGCGTCAGCGCTCCTTCACGAACAAACAGCCTTTGCCCCACAACCTGCCTTACGGGCCTTTCCAGGACCTGGGGCCGAGACAGCGTCTCCGGATGATTTCCAGGCCGAGGCAGCTCAGCTAACATTCTGTGGTATGATGGGATGTCTGCCTCTTTCTGTTTTCTTGGGCTGGCGTGGCCTCGTGGGCTGTGCCCGTCGGCCCCTCCTGGCCTTAGGCATGATGGAAGTGATGGTGAGTTGCAGTTACGTGGTGAGCTCTCTCCAGACAGCCTCCAGCCGAGGCAGATGGAAATGCAGCGTTTTGCCATGGAAGGGGGAGAAGGGGGGCACGGGTGCTGGCGTTAATAACAATAGCCAATATTTCCTTTTAATGCGTTAGAAAAAACAGAAACAGGCAGCAGAAAATAAAAGTGGCGGTTTCATCTGGCAGAGAAAAGTGCAGGTGGTATCTAATGGCCATCGTCTCTGCAGTTGGGATGGAGTGTGCTCAGAATAAACCGATGGTATGTTTGAAATTAAATGGAAAAAAAAAAAAAAAAAAGCAAATGATGGCAGCCTGCAGTCACCAGCAGGAGTGAGGGTGCAATAGCAACACAGAGAAGCAGCCAAAAGCTACAACTAAGGGGTTACTCGAGGTGAAGGAGAAAGAGGGCGATGTGGGTGGAGGGGGAGATGCCATGGACAGAACACAAAGAACAAACACTGAACACACACTGCTCCTAGACCCATTCCAGCTCGGAGCGGCTCCCGGGCTCTACTCAATCCTGGGTTCCCACATCCCAGTTTTGGTTCTTCCAGCCTCTGCTTTTAGCAAGAGGAGTCACAGAGCTAACGGATATATACTGAATTTATCATAAGAAACCCTAAAAACCCATCAGCAAAACCCAGCCTCATAACAACTAGATTAGATGCAGTGAGACACAGCACTGAAGGGTCAAGCTAAAGAGCTGCTGGTGCAATTAGAAACGGCAGTTTTCATCTTCTCTAAAAAATAAATTAAAAAATGCAGCCACATAGAGCAACAGCAGAAATGGCAGCAGGCGCACACGCTGTCCATGCTACCAGCCAACTGTGTTTTTCACTCTGAGAAGGAGAAATGACTAACTTACTTGAATGAAAAAAGTAGTATGTAGGAACTCTTCTCCATCCAGCCCATTTAAGAAACAAAATGGAAGGAAAATGATGTATAGGAGGCACAAACATTAAGGGACAGTTCAGGCAAACTGCTGAGGAGATGCAGGTCTACAAACAGCCCCTTGAGATTGTCATCCTGGCACAGTGGCTGCGTGGTACTGCTGTAATCGTGCCTGCTTTCCTCAAGGGGCCTCCCCACAGGGGTAAATGGTTGGGTGCAAAAACAAAGCAGAATGTAACTACTGCTTACACTGCAGCCCTGGAGAGACCGATCTCTGTACTGCAGAGCAAATGGAGGAGAAGGCAGAAGTCAATAAACAGGAAGGCAGGCTGCAGCCCACCCCAGCACCCTGCTGCTTCCCCTAAGCTGTGAGAGCTGGCCATGGAGGAGATGAGGGCCTTAACCTTTCCCCGGTGCCAAAATAAATCCAGTTAAAAAAACAACTGCCTTTGCAGAAATGTGCTCTTCAGCAAGTTAAAACTCCTCCTCCTTGGACTAAATTTCCAATATGTACATTATTCCAGTAAGCACTTGGAATACGTACTTCAAAATTAAAATTTCTTCCTCAGGAGTGTCTTTACACATTGTTAAAAGTAAAAGGCTGGTGATTTTCTGGCACCGGTGAGTGCTCTGTACCAGCCTGCAGGCAACCTACGTTTGGAAAATGAGCTCAGCGAGAAAAGGCATCTTCTCACTCGAGGGAAAACACAACCTATCCGACACATCTAACCCGCAGGAATTGGGCACAGGGAGTGGGAGGAGCTGGAATGGGTAGGAGGTCAGTGCACTGGGCCAGGACTGGGTGCTGCTCAGCTAGAGAACTGATTGGGTTTACTTGCCTGTTTGAATTATCTCATTCCCATTAATGACCTGTAATTCAACACAGCGAAGATGTCACTTGCAATAGCAACTGGGCTAGTACCCTTTGCAGCTCCAAGGAGAGTGCTGCCAGACCTCTGCTCAGTGGGGGCTCTCAGTCAGCCTGGAGGGCCTCTGGCACTGCTGTGCACAGCAGGCACTGCCCAGAGCTGGTGTGAACAGTGCTGAGGACAGGGCTGCGCTTGTGCTCTGGGTTGTGTTGGGTGCTGCACCTGAACACTAAAGAGCTAAATCCTGAAAGGCATCTTGTGGTCATGTCATTAAGCATGAAAAACCCAGGTTTCCTTGCAGCAACCTCTCTTCAAACAGATGTGATAAGCCAGGTTCCAACTCCATTCCACAAACTGCACATGATAAAGAACTCTTCTTGTCTAATCCCTGCTAGATCCCCGTACCAAGGGAATCACAGGCTATGAAAAAATCTTCCAGATGTGACTTAGATGGATTGCTATGCTACTCAGCAAACACGTGGGCTCCTCTGGTGGACCTGTTCTGAATCTAGCTTTAACAGCGTTCAACCGAGGGAAACAACTTCCTGGAACAATTGGGGTTATTCCCGAAATAAGGCAATTTTGAGAGATTATCTATTCACCAAGTTTATAGTTGAAATTACTGAAAAACCCAGGAGCAGGAAAGACATCCTCCAAACACAGGGTGGCAGGCAGATACCAAACCAGTCTCGGGTTCCATTGGACAAGCTTTGCTCTCTGGGATCAGCACAGACACAGAAGAAAAGCTGACATGATCCCACACGATACACCCACATGCATTGCCCACGAGGTCCCAAAGCTACCTCGTGTCAACTGAGACAAGCACTGCAGTTTGTGGCAGAGGGGGCATTTCTCCAAGACTGACGCAGACAGTCGGATGGGGTGAAATGCCACATATGGGGTTACGTTGGGCAACGCTCCATGGCAAGCATTCTCTTGTCTTCACAGGAACATTCAAAGCCGTGCTTTTAGCTCGCATAGCTGAGATGCATGCACGTGGCAGTCCAACTATGCTGGTATGAAGCACAGCTTCTCCAGAGTTCCCAGGCCCACACTTGGAATGATGTCTACACAATGCACCACTATTCCTTTGCCCCCCTGGGATCTCATAAAAACAGAAAAGATTTTGGAGAAGCAGTCAGTCCTGTGATTTGTTGCCAGGCTTTCTCAAAAGCCAGATTCAGACAGTGCAGTCTGCATTAATTAAAAAACACAACTCTCCTAGAAGGCATTAGGTCACATGTGCAACACCATGAGCCAATACTGGCTTGGGAGCTAGATAGCAATGTCGGGGCAAGACGATAGGAGAAAATAATGGGTTCTATGCACAGAACACTTAGTTCTTGGGGATTCTGAGCTCCTTACCTGTGCATCAATAATTTTCTGCTTTGCATCGATGACAGCTTGCATCTCTGCATGATCTTTCTTCAGTTCCTCTTCAACTGCCATGAGCCTGATGCACAAAAAGAATTATAAATTAGGACAGTTCAGCATTATTCCAGAGTGTTTGAGGTACTCTGGCCTCTTGGTTTGACTTCTGATTGTCCTGGTCTGCAGGAACAGAATTCTGCTGCACTCCAGGAAGGATACTTATCCATCTCATGCTCCCAACTGGCTAACCCCGGTACTTGCAAAATGGACACAGCCAAACACACTGCTGTTCTGGAGAATGTAGCCTCAGTATTGATTCCAAACAAAGCAAAGAGACCAGTTCTAAGTACAGCAGAGACTAGCCTTACAAATTCCTTGCACCTATTCCTCCACTCTCTTGGCAACCTGAGGCGAGTTTCCATATCCATATCTCAGTTTTTTCACTTCCAAGGCAGGGCAGCACCACTGCAGAGATGTCAAACCACCCATGCAGCTCTACCTTCCTTAGTGCCAAAGAGAGCATAAGGCGCAGGGCAGCTGCTTGCCCTACACAGTTCCAAACTCTCCCAAGCCTCACCTGCTGATAATGCTTTTCATCTGGCTGTCCTTCTCCTCCTGTTGCCTGCGCAGTCTCTCCTCGCTGTCCTCCAGCCTGGACTTGTACTCCATCAGCAGCTTCTGCATTTGCTGCTCCTGCACCAGGAGCCGCCGCTCGTACTCCTCCAGCCGGCGGCTCGACACTTTCAAGCGTTCCTTCAGCTTTGCTATCTCTTGTTCATACTGCAGGCAGGCAGAAAGAAGGGAAGAATCAGCAAAAAAGGGGAAACGAAGAGATCGGATTGTTATACTTTTCTGCTGCTGTTTAGGGCCGACGCTTTTTTCATTAAGAACACAGCCATGGAAGTAAATGACAAGTGTACAGCTGTGGCCAACCGCTGACAAAGGAGCGTGGAAGCTCCCATTCAGCATGATGCTATTGCCACTCTGCAGGATTTCGTGCACAAACTAAGCATCAGATGGCTCTGACATGGCTCCTCAGTCCGGGCTGGTAACATCCCCAGTCACTCCAGACCCAAGGAGTTCCCAGACAGATGCTGCTAACAGCAGAAATATCAAACACTGGGCTACTGCAGCACCCCAACAGTGCATTCCTCAGGACCAAGGCATGAAACCACTTGTTCCAGGCTGAAGGCAGCTCATATTGCTCACAAGGCTGAAGTTTTGTCCTTCTACTTAATACTGGATAACCATTTCTGCATTAGTACAGAAATACTGTGCCATGTCAACGACAGGTGTCCACCTCAGGAGGAGCCCAGGACAAAATGTGAGTGCTGGTGAACCTGAACCTACTGGAGAACTGCACTTAACTGAGACTTGCACAATCACTTTGCAAATCCTGAACTATACTCAGTTAGAATTAACAATCATGTTGTTGTTTCTTTTTCAAATGGAATGTCACGATGACTAAAAGACTTCGCAAGCACAAAAAAGCAACAGAATAATGCAGCTACGATGTTGTCATCAAAATAATAACTTCAGCAGGATCTAAAATGCACTTACACAGCGTGACTCATGATGCAAGCAAACGTTGAATACGAGCCTGTCATCTATGAGCCCTGAGCTACGTCCACGTGCAGCCACCTGATATGCTGCAGCCTGGAGGTGTGCTCATCCACAGCACGGCACTGTGCCTCAGTGTGACAGCATGTGCAGCACAAAGCCATGCCCACACAGCCTGGTTGGTTCTGAAGGTATGACTGGCATGGCTGCACCTGCCAGCTGCTCTGCACCCAGCTGTGGGATGGGCAGGACCTGCTGGCAGCCCTTGCATCTTCCCACACAGAATGAAAGGTACCTTCTCGGCATGCTTGGCTTCATCTGGGTTCTGCTCCGTGTCTTCCTCCACTTCCTCGTACTGCCCGTTATTGAGGACCCACGCTGCTGTCCTTTCCACTGGTGACATTGTGGCCGAGTCCACAGGCGACTGGACCTGCAGCAGAGACACCTGTAAGCATTTTTCAAAGAAACCACACCCAAATCAGCTCTAACACAGTTTATTTGGAGGAGAAAAACGCCCATGGATCTGTCAGCCTCCACAGCCCCAAAACCCCTCTTGCAAAGATACTTCATCCTCCCTGAAATCTCTCTAAAAGCAGCACACTTGAGAAAACATATTCTTTGTCTAGGTGAGCTTCTCTGGAAAAAATCTCATTTCCAGATCCCATTCACATCCGTTTCTTCCCTTTGCTAGACTTTCAACAGGATCTTCTCAATGTGAGGTTTCCCTCTTGCAGAAAATGGAGCAATGAACCCCATGTGCGGCTGGCTCAGATCAGACAGGCAGGGGCTGGCAAAGGGCTGCAGATCTGGGTGGGAGACAGCGTGGTGGTACTCAGAAGTGCCAAGAGGTGTGCCATTAACATGGGGATGCCTATCAGATTTCTAAGGGTTATTGCAACATCGCACCCAGCCACAGCCATGAAAGGGACCCCGGGCCAGCAGTGCTTACCAGGACGGCTGTCTAAAAGAGTCTGGAAAGGAAGCTGCAAAAAGAAACCCCAAACTCCATCCGGCTGGGGGAAGCTTGGTCAAAATTCCATGCAGTTCTCGCAGACAAAGACAAGTTCATAAGCCCAGAAATTAGCATAACTACCCCTGAAAGAGCAACGCTGTCTCTGGGTTTTGAGAAACGCGGTAGACCAAGTTTTTGCCCATCCGTGGCTTCACTCTGTGCCCAAGCAGGCCGCCTCCAGTTGCACAAAGTGAGGGCTGCTCCGTGGCGTGGCCATTTGGAGGTCAGTGTCTCAGTGAGAAGCTGTGCGCTTCCAGCAGCCACATTCAGAGACCTTATGAAGGGCAGGAGGTTGGCGAGCACTTGAGATGCTAAAGGTTTATGATTTACAGGAGAAAAAAAGAAATGCCTGCTAGGAACCAATTCCCCTCCTTGCTCCCTCCCAGAGGAACACGCTGACATTTCTGTTCCCACCTACCTACTAAATGGAAATGGAAGGCAAAAGCTGACCTCTCCCAGCAAACAAAGGGCCTCGCTCTGCATTCAGAAACAAATGGGACTTGTGGAGAACAGAGTCCAATAATTATAACGCCCACAAAGCTATGCCTGGAAAGAACATGCCCAACGTCTCTTTTTGCTCTTTCTTTTATTAAACAAGAACAGAATTCCACAACACGATTTGCAATTAAAAGAATGCAGTGGAATTTGCATTTAAAAAAAAAATAAATGTTGGCCTCTCATTTTGGCACACTTCAAGGCACTTCGCAGGGGTGTGGGGAAGGAAAGAACAAATTGATTTCTCTGAAGTAGGAGCAAGTACTCCTGTGCACCCAGTGCCAACAATTAGCACGGGAAGGAGAGTGGGAGAATAAGCAGATGCATGTTGCTACAAGGGATGGGGAGGAGCCTGCCCCAAAGGCAGGCATGGCTGCAGGTATCGATGCAGCTACGGAGCACACAGATACCTGCAGACACACCGCTTTGATGCTAAACAAGGACAGGTAATGGATTTATTTAGGACAGAGGGAAGTCATTCCTGGCCTGCACATTTCCTACCATCTCTGCACTAGGCTCAGTTGTACTCAATGTACTTAACCTGTCACCCCATCCATGCCTGAATGTGAAATACACACTCAAAAGGAGGACGCAAATGCAAGCACTTCAAACAGTGAGTAATTACGTTTCTGGTATGAGCAACTTGGCATAGCAGCCTTTGCTTTGTGATTCAGTGCTTCTGATCTCGTACCCCAGTTCTGGAGCCCTGGTTGCTCTTGGTTCCCAGGCACCAGTTAGACTGTCTTCCTTTAAACTGCACCATTCAGGGGAGTTTGCCAAGACAGCTATGCCAGCAGGGACAGCAGCAAAGCCTCCAGGAGCTTGTACTGGCAAAAGAATTCCTCTGCCAGCTTTGCCTTACAAGCCCAAAGCTTCCCCTGCACAACCATGCCTGCAGCAGTGCTTCTGCTCCAGCAGGGATGTAGCTGCATGGGCAGCACAGTGCAGCCTCAGTGACTGTGACTTTCTGGAGCTGAACTCCTCCCTCATGCCTGTGTGCAGAGCAGCATCCTTCATAGAAGGTCTTCAAAAGCAGGTCAGGTAAATCAAAGCCCCACATGTTTACTCCTGCAGTGACCACAGAAGAATATACTCAACCCAAGGAACTGCACAGGTGTTGCCTTGGAGAGCCTCTCCCTGCCTAGCCATAGGCTATAGGACATTACTAACACCAACCACCTTCCCTCTGACCCACAGTCAAGACACTTCCTACACTCTCTGTAGCGTCAAGCATTTAGATACTTCTTTTTCTCTTTAATATTGCACTGATTTGGCAAATGCTTTTCATTCACAGCAAATCAAAACAGGATATTTTTTTTTTAAGGTTAAGGGAATGCTGGCTTTCTGACAGGAAAATCGTGATTTACAGCTGCCTACCAGCAACTGATAAAACGCATTAGGAATTGGTACATGTAAACACTCCTTTCCAAAAAGTGTTTGCATTACTCACAGTTTGGGATGATTAATGAAAAAGCAGTACTTATTTGGGGCCGGTGGTAGGTGGGTGGATCATGGCGAAATGCAGGTCTCTCCACACTTAAGACACCTCTAATTATTTATTATTTTGGCAGCACTTTATTCCAGGATATTCAGTCTTTGTTTATTCCTCTGTTTTTAGGTAGCTTTGCTTTTAAGTTAGCACCACAGGGCAAATGCATTCACTCCCGGCAACCTTAACTATGACTTAGAACAAAACTTCTGCTACTTTGTTATTTAGGAAACTGTTCAAGTTCTGTTTCTTTCAGCAGGCGTGCTGCTACCTTAGTAAATGAAAAACATTTTTGTTAAGCTTCTGTACAAAAGCATCCAAAATAATAGGTAAACTAGGTCTGCTGGGTTTGTAATGGTAACAAGTTGGCAATTTGTGGCCAGTAGCAAGGCTAAGTGCCACCGTCAGCCAGTACGACTCAGGTAATTTAGATCACAGAATAGCTTAGGTTGGAAGGGATCTCAAAGATCACCCTGTGGGCTGGCTGCTCCCCAGTTCAGGCTGCCCAGGGCCCATCCACAGCCTGGGGCACCTCCAGGGACGGGGCACCCATGGCTCTGGGCAGCAGCGCCGCACCAAAAAGCTTTGACGTTCAACACAGCGATCAGTTGAATACCAGAGCACGAAACGCCTGGGCAGAGACTTTCCTTACCTGCTGTGTTTGCTGCCTCTGAATGGCCCTCACCTTCGGGACAGGGCTCTCCCTAGAGGATGAGGACTGCTGCCGGGAGCGGCTGCCGTTCTGGACGGGCTCAGTCACCACAGCCCCCGACACGGCCGACATGCTGCCCGTGCTGCGCAGGGACGCGCTGTGCGGCAGCGACTGCGGCGCTTTGGCCCTGGCCCCTAAGCCAGCCTGGTCCATTTTGCGGATCTGCGCCTGGCTGCTGCTGTTCTGGCGGGGCAAGGCGATGGGGACGTGCTTATCTGGGACCGTGTGCCGCCTAGAGAAGTCCTCGCTCTGCGTGCTGCGCTTGGTGAAGTCCTCCATGCTGCTGTTGCTGGGCCCGCTGAGCTTGAAGTCTTCACTGTTGCTTCGGCTCCGGGAGCTGGCGGTGCTCAGGTTCTCCAAGCTGGAGTCCACGGAGGCCTTGGGCATGGGCGCGGGTGGGTTGTTGAGGTGGTACACCGGGTTCTGGAATGACAGAGGCTGGAGGCTGCCCTGCTGGTTCAAAGCTGGGTGCAGCGGCCTCCTCACCTGGGGAGCGCTTTGGGGCGTGCTCTGAGTCTCCCACAGCTGCTTGATGTTTGCCACTTGGGTGATGGAGAGCTGGCTGCCTGCCAAGCGCAAAGGCACGTCGTGCATCATGGAAGCGTGGTCGCTGTGAGCGGTGTGGGGATCCTGCAGGTCCATGAGGGAGATGCTACGTCCGTTGGGCAAGATGCTCTCTCTTTCATCCTTATCCGAGTAAGTCATGCTCTGGGTGGACGCCTGCTGAACCAACAGCAAGGTCTTGCCCCTGAAATATCCATCTATGTTTTCCTGGGTTGGAGACTTCAGTTTATGTAAGTCACTGTGGAGCGGAAAGGAGTTTGGTTAATTTTTAAGCAGCCAAGACCCTCACAGATCTGTCCCAGAGAAACCTCTTTACCTCAATCAAACCTCCCCTCTACTCCAAAAGCTTCAAGGAACTGGATTTCCTTTTATGAGCTCTCTGCGTTCAAGTCAGAACACAGCCTTCCTTAATTACCGCTTGCATCTTTGAAAATTAAGCTCGATTCAAGAGCGCTTCAATCTTCATTTTTCACAGGTGGAACACAAACTATTCCCACCAAATCCCCCCCTTACACCCCTCCCTTTCCAGCAAGACTTCAGAGAGGTTCCTGTTGCCCTTTAACCCTGCACAAAAGCTTTGCACATCTTAGAACTCAACAGGAGCTGTGTGAAGCTCCCATAGACGTAGCTGTGAGCCGGTCCCTATCAGCTCCCCCGTGCCCCCAGTCTCCCCTCAGCCTCGGGCTGTTACCTACCCATCAGTGGGGTCCTCGAATATCTTCTGAAGCCCTGAGGAGAGACTGCCACTGACGTTTGGACTAGAGCTGTGCTCAGTGAAACGCCTCAGCTGCTGCTGTATTGGCGTAGGGTTGGTCATTGATTTGGTGATGTCAGCAAGAATACGAGGAAGAGGTCCCAGTTTTGCCACGGTCGCCTGTAGGAAGGAATTTTCACCCTAATTGGACAACAAGCACCGCGACATCCGCCAGTTTTTGATAACGATGCACAGAGGCGGAGGGGTGGAGGTGGAAGGAAGGAAGGTGGGTGGTTGTGTGTGGGTGTGCCAGGACCGTAAGGCAGTGTTACGGAGCAGGGTGACCACGGCGACGAGATGGATGGAGGAGACGAAACGGGGTGCAGCAGACATTGAGGAAAGAAAAGGAAATAGAAAAGAAATTAGGATTGACCTCCAAAAATTAAAAAAAATCATGCTCAACAAAACAAAACTATGGCCATTCCAACGCAAAACTCTCATGCAAAGCGAACTATGTTCAGGCTGGGTGAGGTCAAAGTGAAAACTATGGTATCTATTCATTAAAGGGCATTCGCAGACTACAGATTCAGCTGGTGGGGGAACTTTCCAGGCAAAAGGTGTCATGTGGTGAAGGAAATGCATGCCAACAGACAAAGGGGTGTGCGGCATTCACGGGGATCATGGCAGGGCTTCAAGGGTTGGGGGAGATGGGAAAAGGGAAAGTTTTCATTTGCCTTTTGGCATCCTGCACCGATGCCAACTTCCGTAGCAACTTGTTATCAAAAACTAAGGCGTTCTTCCCTACTTAAGAGTAACTCCATGAAAGCATCAGCGATCCTCATCCTCACGTTATCACGTCAGCCTGGGATTAAAGGTGTACACACCCTTTGCTCAGTGCTGGCTGGGCTTAGGGGAGGGCAGCCGACCCTGGAAGGCTGCTCATTCAGGCTGCCTCTCTTTCCCTTTGGGTCACTGGCTATACCACCTGCAGGGCATCTTCAGGCTCGTGGCTCTGAAGGAAGAAGGGGAAATGCTGGAGGTTTATCATTAGGTAAAGCCCTGCCACAAGAACAGCTCCCTTCAAAGACATCCATATTTCTCCTGCAGGCAGATATTCAGTCAGCTTGACTCCAAGGAGAGGTATCTTTACAGACACTAACAGCCAGCACTACTTCTGTGTCTATTAAAATCTCAGAGCTGACCTCTCATCATTTCCCAGTCATTACCTGCAGTAAAGCAGCACTGCAACATAACTTCACCCCTTAATTCTTCTTTTAGCAAACCACTGTTAGGACAGACCTGTGCATCTAACCCACAGAAAGGGCAAAGTAGATCTGCTTTGACGGCCCAGCCAGGTGTGGCTCCTCCCTCTTCTCTGCATTGCAAGAGCAGCTCACAGGAACTGAATGCAAGGATCCATTTGCAGTTCTAAAGACTGCAGCTGGGTTTCTCTCGACCTGACACCTGACTCGTGCTCATAAGTTCAGCACAGCCTAGAGAAATGGAGGAAATGGTCTTTTGAGTGCTCCCTTTGCTTGTTTTCCTAAGGCTGCTGAGCTGCCTTTAGAGCAGACCTTACCGCCTGTGACATTCTGAACGTACGCTGTGCCTATGTGTGAACTAAAGGGGCAAACAAGGCCATAAATTGTGAGCCAATGACAATTAATACGTATTGTCTTTTCAAGACAAGGACATTTCTGTTCACTCTGATGCAACAAGCTCAGATTTTTTCACTTTTCTTTTAAAGAATGTACTGTGAAGAAAGAGATACCCAACAAATCACTGTTTTGGCAAGCCTGAGAGTAATAAAACAGGAAGAGTGCACTGCCTCACCTCACCTCTCCAGTTTCAAAAGAAACAGATGATATAAGTGGAATACGGACAAAATAATGCAGCTCTGAAGTTAAAATATGGAACAGTTCCATGGGAAAAAAAAAGAAAATGAAGGACAGCTTGGCTTTTTTGATCCTTATCAATTACCTTTGTTATCAAGGTTTTAATGATTTGGGATCATGGAAAGCCACGCAGCAAACAAACGCCTCTTCTCTCTCTATAGCTAAATGGAAACGATGCTTCCTGCTGGCAATGAACATCTATTGTGATCAGCAGAACAGAGTCTGGAAAAGGCATCTGATCCCAGCGTGATGCAGAGGCAGAAAGCACCCTGCCTTTGTTACAGGATAAAGCTGAGAGTCGAACCAGCTCTTTACATGGCACCCTCTTATCCACTAAAACCTAATCTGAAGACTGCAGAAATGAGACCATCTCAGCTGGCTTTGGATCAGGAGTTGAACACGAATGTGTTCTGCCTGGCCAGCACATTCCTGCACCAGAGGAGCATCGACAAGGGCTACAAGATTTTCACTCTCTGCCCAGAACACCCTCCTCCCTCCCTTTTTCCCAGATCACTTATAAGGAACCTTGCTGCTCAGAGAATTCCAGGCCCATTTTTAAGTGCTGCCTTCTCCACTTTTAACATCCAGCCTTACTTCAGACTCTGCAAAATGTTTGCACTACTGCTGGAGCCAACCACTTCACTGATGAAGAATCAGAGAAAGAACAGTTGTGAAACACCACTATCACACATTCCTCTCTGAAGCTGCTGAATAAGTTATCCCCAGTGCAGGCTTCAGCTGCTCCCTTGATGTTTCCCAGTGTTTACAGTTGCTATGATACAATCACCGGATTCACCCTCCCAGGCCTCCAGCCTGCTTTACCTTATCAAGTTGGGACACAACCTCCCATAAGAGGGAATGCAAAACTGAGAGCTCTCTGCCCAGGTCGATATAGCCCTCAAATCCAGGCATGTTTGAGATGGTATCTGGATTAGAGATCTCCAGGAGAAATCGCTTCATTCCCCCCCACTCATGTTCCAGAAAGTCGTTCATGAAAGCCATGTACTCTTCCTTGTTACCGAACCTGCAAGAAAGGAGAGTGGGGGAACATCCAGTCAACATCTTCTGTACAAAATATACAACATGAGAGCTTGCAGACAGTTATTTACACACTTAACTTTAGATCTCCCTTTCTAAAGATCGGATCTGGGAGGAAAAAAAGAGTGGGGAACACCATTTAAGAGATCCACTGCTTTTGGTCATGTTTAAACACCAGTAACTCACTGGTTGTGATACGAACGAGGGGCTCAGCCCATCCTCTCCCTCCCACAGCAATCTGTTTGCTCCTCCCCTTCTCTGCACTCCCTCCCCTGCAAGAGACATGCCCTTGTTACCATTCAGCTGGGAATTTTGGAGGAGGAGAAGGGGAAAGTCAAGTTCCTCAGTGGGAACAGTCTTTCTTCTTTAGAAACAGAATACACACTGACATGTTTATGCACAACTCTCTTCTTGGGTTTATACGGTGTCCCTCTACCATTCAACACAGCCCAAATCTGCGTGTGAAGAGGTGTCCCGAGGGGGAAGAGGTGTCCCGAGGGGAACAGGCTTCACATCTAAGCGAGAACTTTCTTCCATTTCTAAAGCTGACTTCGACCTGCTGTGTGCAGACACGACTACCAAGCCCTGCTCTCCTCACTCCACTGCACCCCCCAGTCGCTTGCAGCCCTAGGGGCACAGACTTCAGTTTTACTGTCACCACCTACTTAGCAAAATTGGCGAGATTCTGAATGACTTTAGCAATAAGTGTGAGCGTTCGCGATGTCCGGTCGTCGGGATACTCCTGCATGAGGCTGAAGAGGCTGGGGGACATGATGGCGGGGCACAGGAAGCGGAGGAACAGGGAGGCACTGATCAGCCGCTCGCTGATGTCCTGCTTGCCCCTGCTCAGGCACTGCTGCTTCCAAGATGCAAACACCTCCTTCAGCTCACGAGGGAACACGCTGAAAAAGAATAAACCGGGACGTAAAATTGCATGGGCAATGAGATATAGCAAATTGAGCTGATGATCAATCACCTGAAACAATTATCTGTGAGAAATTGTAATCGGCTTTATTTATTGTCTCTTGTCTCCCCTAGGCTAGGAAATGTCATTAGGCATCTATTCTTGGATGCTCACTTAATCTGGTGATACTTAAGTACTCTTTAAAGCATCCGTTTTAATATCTATTAGACGAAGCCCTTTTCAGATGCTGACTTACAAGCTAAGAACTACCTATCCATTGCTATTGGGAGCAAACACGGTGTTAGAATATGAAAAACAAACTGAACCAAACTGAACTCCATGACTACAACTGTTACCTGGCTTGTTAACCTCACTCAGTGCTCCACATGTGCTCCCCTTGAAGCAGAAAGGCCCTTCTTGCAATGGCACTCAGAAACAGAGATTAACAGAAAGCTCTCGGGCAACATTTCCTCCATCCTTGTGTTTTCCTGCTCATTTTTACAGATCTGAAGGGGCTGAGAGCTTTTCCCTGAATATCTGAACTTTCAGCTTTTAATCCCAAGCCTAAACTCAGCTGCAGTGCTCTCACCGGATTCTCTCCCAGCTGCAGTTCCCTCGGCACAGCATGCCAGCAGAAGCTGCAGTAGGTATGGTATACTGCACTGCAGCACCCTGGCCTGGGGCTGAGTTCCACCTGCAGTACTTCCTCACACAGTAAGACAGTGACAACAAACAAGAGCAGGATTGGAAGATCTACTGGATGGTCTATGCTATTTCCCTGTGCAACTGTTTTCCCACCTGTAGAGGAGGAAGGGGCACCTCCTGAGCAAATGACCTAACAGGGGAGAAGAGAAGCCTCACCAGTAGGAATTGATAATCTTGCAGAAGGCCAGCTCACAACACATTTTCAGGTTGCTCTGATGGTCTGTTAATTCACTGGATGAACATTTGCTGGGATCCACTTCACAGTTTTCATCTGACTCATACAAAGCCTTGATAAACTCCCCTGGACAAAAGGAAGAGGATGACAAACCGGGGTAATTACATGAGAAGCCTCCTTGGCACACCTTTAAATCCTGTTTATGCCTTTCCTTGGCAACTGCCTCTTGTCCTCTCCATGTCTGCAATAGTCTCCAGACACCAGCTGTTAGGGACACAGCTCCTCCCAGCTCTTTCAGGCCAGCATTTGCTCTGGCAGATCAGACGACTGCTGCTAATGCCTCAGCCTGCCGTGCCCCCACTGCCCCCACACCCAGGCACAATAACAGGACGGCTTTGCCGTAGCCCCGGCAGACGCTGCATTTATAGCCTGGAGAACAGGATTCGACTCTGTACTCCGACTGCATTATCAATCATATGATTATCCACAGCCTCAGAAATGAACCTTTGCTACTTATCTTCAGAATTTCTTCAGGAAATATATTTGACAATGTTATTTATTTTTCTTCATTCTAAATTTACTGTTTTTTGAATTTTGAAGTGTCACCTTGCACTTCAGTAAGAGGACTAGGTAAGTACTACCAGTATTCTCTTCCATCTGCATCTCACAGCATTTTCATAACCCTCATCCTTCAAAATCCCTCTCTTACAGTGTCACAATGGAAAATGGACACAGAAACAGGTGAAGTTCCCTTAATGAGCTGGAATGAGCTACTTACTGCTTTTCCTATCTATGGTAGAATGCCAATCACAAGGCAAACCCCTTAATTCATTCCTTTAGTTATTCAATGCCTTCTGAGTTCATCCCCTCAGATGATCTTGCTGGCTGCAAGCTAACACCAAGAGGCTTGTTTGTGCAAGGGGCCTTTGTTTCTTCTTGCTTTGTTTTCACACAAACCCTCAGTGCTTCCCCCCCACCTGAAGCCAGCAGTGTTCTCGCAACCAAAGCAGGTGGCACATCTTAAGCTTTTTTGTTGGGATCCAAAACATTTCTGCTGAGGGCATCTACATCACTTAATCGCCAACCTTTCGGCATCATTTCTGTGTGAGCCAACTCTGTTTCATCTCTTGTTTGCTGGGTATATTTTTTTGCTTAACCACATTTGAAATTTACTCTTTGTGGTCCACAAGGCCCTGCCTTTATCACATATTAAAAAGCACTTATGAATGCAGCAGAGCTAACACTGAGCACAGCGTTGTTAATTATCTCAAAGAATGTGGCATCTGAGCAAACCGACTGGGCACACTGAAAACTTGACTAAGAATTAGTACTGCTGTGAACAACCTTGCCCTGGGATACAGACAGGCTGGATGGCCTCCAGGGATTTTCCATCTCTTTTGCCTATGGCTTCCAATCTTACAGCACAAAGCAGTCCCCTGCTTGCCTGTCCACACTGAGAGCTCAGGACTGGGATGGTGCTCAGTGGTTCCATCATGAGAATAAGATACCAGGACAGCCAAAACACACACAACCACAGAGCCAACTATACTGACCCTTGCAGTACTAACTTAGCCAGTTATTGCCTTGATGACTTGCCAGCATCTGAGATTGCCGACAACAAGCAAGACTGCTGGGAAAGCAAGCTGGTGTTTTATTTTATGAAAGGATGTGGCGTGGAACTTGGCTTTGCCCTCAGCTTGTTCCTCTTGTATCAGTTTCCAAAGCTTTCTTCATCCGAGAAACAACAATGGGATGGGAGGCTCACTGTGCAATCTTGGGTAATAGAGATGGTGGGAAGGTGGTAACTGCTAACCAGAGAGGGGCACATGCCTTCTAGCCCTCTTTCTGGAGTTATCAGTTGTGTACACAATAATTCCCAAGGCAGTGGCACCGTCCTGAAGTCATTGCAGAAGCTTTTTCAACACAAGGAGTGCATACTTCATACCTCTGCCTGGAATTTCCACCTAACTGGATTGCACCTGATAGCAGGTTCACTCCTGACACACAAAGTACTCCATTCCCACGGTTACAAACCCTTTTTTAAACCTGGTCATAGAAGAGGTGGAACAGTCACCATTGCTCACAAAGTAACTGTGCTGTTATACCCCTCCAACACCAGCCATACAAAAGGTTACCCAGAAAAGCAGTGTCATGATGTAAACATGCTGAGGGACACAGCTGTATCAAATCAAGTTAGCCCTTCTTTGGCTGCTACTGCTACAAGCACCGATGAACATCTTCCTCTGCAGAGAGGAAAGGCATCAAGAACAGAGAGCATGTGTTCTGCTGCCTGGATAGCTGCTCACACACTGCTAAATGTAGCAAGGTGCACAGAGCTTCAGTCACACTGCAGAACTCAGAACACACGCTGTGACTCTCATGTCACCAATCCATGTGGTGAGGGCTCTTCACACACCTTGAGAAACGTGGGGCAATGCAGCGTGGGAACAAGGGATAACGTTATGGAGAAATGCTGGGTGTGGAAGGGCCATTCCAACTGCATCACTAGAGCAGCTCTTGTGTCTCAGCACAAGGCCCATGCTTGACTGGTTCTCTGCATCAGGATCAAGCAATACAAACAGCTGACAAAGAGGTACATTCTTACCTAACGCATCGTGGAGATACTTCTGCCCTACCAACTTCAGGTATTCCTCAATAGCTTTGGTAGCAAGCGTGTTCTCCCTGAAGATCAAGACGTCGTGCTCCCCACAGCGATCTACCTCAGACATCACCAGATCCGTTAAGAAGTCCTGAAGGAAAAGGTAAGATAGCAGATTAGTTTAACCAGACTCACACCAGACTAACTGCAGAAGCCCAGAAGGAAGGAAAAGCAGAAGAGACAGAGAATTACTGAAATAACTGCCCAGCTTAGCAGAAGGGATCCATATGCTACCTGTACAGCCAGAGCTCCTCTTGTATTTATTACATTTAAAGAGATTATAAATCATAATTTATAAAGGGAGAAACAAAGAAAACCTTTACGCCAAGCTTGTGTTTCAGTTTAGATCCTGAAGAGAAATCCTCATCAGTTTGTTTATAACTGCTGAAAGCAACCGTGATTTTATGATTGCGTTTTAATATTGAATATTACATACAACCTTGGATTTAAAAATCCAAAATGGAAGTGCTGCACAAACTCTCATGTATGCTTACAACAATTTGACTCAGAAAAGAAAAGTGATTCAGGATTTGGGAAGAAAAATTGATGGGATGCTGTGTATGGCTTAACTTGTTCTGTACTTAAAGGCACAGACAGGAACAATCAGTGAGTTTTGATACAGTGAATTCTCTCTTGATGCAGGGTCCAGATCTACAGTCACACCTGAGTAAGGACATGCAGCATTTCACAAGAAACACTCCTGTTTCACTACAGCCCACGTCAGCCCCTGCAAAGTCCTCCAGGAGAGGAACTGCCATTCCTCCTCATCACCACTCTCTCTTAAAACTCTTCCAACCCTCCCACCCAAAAACCAAGCAACCAAGGAAAAAAAACAAAAACAAAACAAACAAAAAAGAAACATAATAATGTGACATCAATTAAGGCTGAGTGACTGCAGTTTGAAGAGCACTACAGTAAGGATTTATAACCCCATTAAGGACACAAACCAAGACGTGGTGCTGGCATATGAATGCAAAAAAAAAAAAACCCAGAACAAATGAGATACAATAGGAACGTATGAAAAACACATGCAGTCCTGTTGTTTTTCAACCCCTTATTGCTTCTTTTAAGAAAACTCTTCATTTTCACCTGGTGCAAACATCAGCTGCACCACCACGCTGTGACATGGAAACCTTTGCAGATTAAGGCTATGGCAGCCTAAGGAACTCGATACTTCCAGCAAAGAGAGCTCCAAACTTACAGGCACTAGGAGAGCAACGGTATAACAGTAACTTCTCTACTTGCTGGAGGCAGATAAACCAGAGCCTGCTTTCCAGGAGGATTTCAACACAGCTCTACAGGAGCTGCCCCAGCTACCAACCTCTCTAGGTCAGACAAACAGCTGGTAAGCAACCAAGGGAATCACGCAGTGCCACAGAGCACCAGCCTTCCTGAGATCTACATCAAGCAATGGGGGAACAGTAGAGAGTGGGACACTTGGGAGTTACAGTGGGATCTTCTCAGAGCAGCTAATGTAAGCTGTCCCTTGACTGCTTTTGTGGTCATTTTCCCACACCTCCAACTCTAGCCTGTGCTCAGAGGTGCTTAACTTGCTCTAGCTGGCATTACTGGAAGGAGCTGGCTACAGCTTGGTACTACTCCCATACAACACCTGCATGAATCAATGCTTGTTAATGCCTCTCAGAATTTCTGGAAACCTGCAGGATATTCACCCACAATCTGTTCAAAGAAACCAGGGCTCACAATTACTGCATTACAGAGAACCACCAGCATGCACCTAGAAATCCTAATACCATTCTTCGGGCAGGTGGGATCACCATTAACTGAGTATGGATTCTCCAAATGGCTGTTCAATTGCTGACCAAATCGATGTTCGTGTTGATTAGCTGACTTAGCACTGAATCAACTATGGCATGCTGCTGCTGGCTGTACTGGAGATGTATCTATGGAAGTTACTCTCCAGTCTATTTAATTGTTGCTTACTTATCTCTTTATCTAGCATCACAATTCTAGAAACACAGAAAAGGTTCCTGAATACTTAAGTGCAGACTCATTTTTCAGTCCTCCCACTTACACTTTGTACACAGTATCTTTAACCTTCCTATCAACTCAGGCACTTAATCTGTGTTGGTGTGGTACCTATTTGCATGCCTTCCTGGCAGATGTAATCGCCAAGTCTTTAAAAACACTTTTGAGGCCCTCTTCTCAGCCTTAGCCCATCAGGCAACCTTGTGTGGCTGCTTGTGGTCACACCAGTCCAGGAATCCTATTTTCTACAGGCTGGCAGTTGAGAAGAGATCACCTATCACCAGGAGACAGGAGCCATTTTGACAGTGGCCTCCCACTCTTACCTTAGCTCTCCCCGTGCTCTGAAGAATATGCACCATTGCACAAGCCATCTCTTCCTTATTCCTTACACTGATGACTGGCTCCAGCACGGAGCACAGCATCGTGTAGTTGCTGGTAACAAACTCTGCAAACTCCTTGTATTGCTCCATGGGTAAGATGGTGATGGTCTGATAACGCGACTTGATGCGAATGGAAGGTCCTCCTGATTTCCCTTTGTTGGGTGTAGGTGTGCTGACTGGGTACCATTTTTCCACAAACTGGCGACCCGTTACAGTGGCCATGGGAATGTTGACCAAGCCGACGTAATTGTTTTTGTCCTTTTTCTTTTTCTTCTCCACATCCTTGTAGATGTGAACCGTGATGCTGTGAAGAGCTGGGAGACCGTAGAACTCAAAGTGCTCTCCCCAGAAAATGTTATCTGCTTTCGTTTTGCTGGTGGTGCGGGCAAAGAGAGTGTCATCAAGGCACAGCTCACAGAAGTATTTCTTCTTGGGGGCCAGGTCCTTTGCCTCAATGATCCAGAGACGGAGCACATTTTCAGCTCGGCGGCAGTTGTCCTGCACAGAAGAAGGAATTCAGTTTTGATTCGAAATCTCTAAAATATCAAGCGTGTTGTCTTATAGAGAAGCAGCAAAAGGCTGCCCTTCGCATCAGAGGTAGGGACGGAATCTGAATTTGCACAGATGTGCCTCCACATTAAACCTTGAAGCTCTGCATCCCTTCCTTCCGAGGCACCAGAAATCCAGTTTGAAACATCATAATCAGGCATGGGGAGATCAGGAAGCAACGTGACATGATTTATTAATCAAAGCTTTAACCTACTGCACCGAATGGAAAAGAGCACAGCAGCTTTTGATACACTTCTGAGTGGACTCTTCCCCGGACTAAATTAATTGAGCAGGTGTCTGTGGAAAGCCCTGTTACACCAGACTAAAACCCAATCATATCACCAGTGTTGCCCCAGTAATCTCACTTCTGTAGTTTCTGTTACCTTATTTGGCTGCACGGTTCTGCGTAGGTTTTCCATCCACTTATCCCTCTCTGCAGCAGAGGAACAGCTGAAGCATTTACTGCCGCTGGAGTAGGTTACCTGGAACATGGAAATGACAGGCTGAGTTCAGGCAAGCCTAGGAGACGTGTAAGGGGCTGCAAGAAGCAATGCTTGAGCAACTAAGTAAACATGAAAAAGGCAGGAAAACAACAGAGGAGCCTGCAAGGCAGAGAAGTTAAAAGGCCCAAAAAAAAATGCAGAGAGAAAAAAAAAATGTCAGTTCAAATTAAAGTTACATATGAGGAGCACCAAAGGCTCCTCTTAAAGGCTTTTAAACGAGGCTTTAATCAAGCAGTTAATTTTTTTTTTTAACGCTTCTTAATTGATCCATAGCTCTTAAACTCTTGTAGTTTCCCCTGCTAGCTCTCAGACAGATGATTTGGTTACTAACAGGCTGAAGGCAGACAGAACATTGTATTTATACAAGTTAGAACACAGTGCAAATGGTGTCTTCAGGAAACACAAAATGTTTCTGACAATGAAACACAAAACAAAGGAGCTGTGCTCTGAACTAGCCCCTGCACCCAATGCCATCCACAATCCTGCTTCATGCAGGCGTGAGCCACCTTGGCTCTTTCACATGTATCTGGCCTGAAAAGCCTAATTTACCCTTCCCATTCATCTGTACACACAATTAGAAAGCAGTTTGAGGCAACAGTCCCAGAGCTCTGATGCTGCCAGTATTTTCACAGCACACCTCAAACCTAAGCAAGCTGGAAAATGCTTCCAACCGAAGGAATACGAGGCTGAAGCAAACAGGAGCAGCTCCTGGATCCACCCCGAGGGAGAAGAGCCTGATATGCTGGTTTTCTGCAGCGCAGTTTCCCAGGTTGCAGATAGATCTCTGCCCCAGAAGGTACACATCTGAGCAACCCCGCAGCAGACAGACCGGACCAGCTGCCTATCACCCCTGCTGCCAGATTACGGCAGGTTTAGATACAGCCAAACAGCACACATGGATATGCTGTAAGGTAAGCACTGTGCTCACACCAACAGCAAGAGGCTCCCGCTGCACGGTGCAGCAACATGCCCACCGTCACCGGAACCCCTCCTGCAGCAGCCAGGGAACAGGCTGGGCTGACAGAAGCAGGTTCAGACTGGAAATCACATTTCTCAGTTATAGCATAATTTGTACATTTAATTCTAAGTAAATCTGGGGAGAACGAACACGCAACTTAGGAGCAACAGTATGTTTCAACCATGCATTCGCATCCAAACTACAGATGCTTAGATACTTTCTAAGATAATGAGAGTTTTCCACTTTGAAGACGCAGCAGCTGTAGATTTCCCTGCACTGATGGCTCGGCCCCAAGGACTCCGCCAGCCCCCACCCAAACCCCCAGGAAGGTTTGGCTGCAGACCCCTTCTCCTATTACAAAGAGAACAGTGCCCCGCCAGGCTTCAGACCGACTGCGCCGCTTCTATTCGGAGAACGCTCTTTACCTCAAAGCAGAAGTCCTGTCCAAGGATACTGCTGTGCAGGGGCTTTACAAAGACCTTTTCTTCTGCCCCAAGGTCCAGGGCCTCCACTGCGCTGCCGGGGCTCAGCAGGGACTCATGGGAGCGGGACTCCTTCAGCTTCGGCAGCCCACGTGATCTGCAGAGCAAGGGGAGAGGAAACAGCCGTTTTCTCACAATTACCAGCAGACTTGGCAAGATCTCAGAGAAAGCTGCCAGTTGTTTATTCACAGCAACTACCACAGTTAGCCTGTAAGCCTGACGACAAGTAACGTCAGTCCAGTAAGCCCTGACTCCTAAGGAAGCATCCTGGGCACAACTCTGTTCCCACCCACCCGACCATTGCTCCCGCTGCCCAGCAGTGGCAAACCCCTCTAGAAGATGCTGATTTTAGAGGTGACAGTAGTGTCACAACCTTCTGCAATAAAGTCACAGCATGCTTTAGGCACAACCAGCATTTCTACTTTTAAACATCATGCGCATACACGTTTTTCCTCCAGCTGGAACTCAGTCAAAGCAATGAGGGAGAGCACCTGTCCCAGCTTAGCAGAAGAGGAGCTGTTTACCTGGCAGGTCTGATTTGTAAGATGCTCAAGCTCACATTGGTACCTACATCTGTTCATCTCTGAAGGTGCAGAATCACAGAATCATTAAGGCTGGAGAAAACCTCTCAGATCCCCATGTCCAACCCCAACCCATCCCCACCACGCACACCTCCCTCAGTGCCACGTCCCCACGGTTCTGTAACATCCTGTAACACCTCCACGGATGCTGACCCCACCCCACTCCCTGGGCAGCCTATGGAAGTTTAACAAGAACATGGGTATCATGAAGGAGTCACAAAAAGCAACAAGCAGAGTTCAGCTGAATGCTCTTTTGTGCAAAATGAAGTGCTGAAGGTATTCCAGCAGATTCACGTACAAGAAGATGTATTGAACACAGAAGGAGAACTTTGTTCCCATTTAATATATTAAATGACCTAAACGCAGGCAGCAAAAAGCTTTCACCAGTGGGACATTACAAAGACACTGATTTCAAATGCAAAACAGCAGCACTGGTACAAATGCTTTGGCTGCACTGTGCATGCTTTGTTACAACAGGTTCCAGCAGCAGCTGTACCAACGCAAACCCAAAACCTCAGCCATGTATAATTGAACACTTGCTGCAGTTAAGGTAGGGCAAGTCTAAAATAAACACACCACAATACACCACTTTAATACCATCACTGCAAAATCCTCTCTAATTTCTCCTCTCAAGAAAGCACTGCTGAGGTCACTTGGCTTCTATCCCTGCCCCAAACTCTCAGCAATTCCAGCCCTAGCCGAGTACTTTGGTGCATGATGGAGGGGAGCTGGCTGAGAGCCTGCAGCTACCACTAGCCTCAGCTCCTTGGACAGAAGGAAAGCATGCAGTGGTCACAAAGAGGAGGGGAGAGGGAAAAGAAGACAACAAGAGCACCAAATAAAGGACAAATTTTGCAAATCCCTACTCAGCAGAGGCTGCATTTGGAGGAAGACAAATCAAGCCCACCTACATGAAACAACTGTACAGCCACTTAGCAGTGCATCCCCAAAGCATAGCGGTGCCACATGTCAGAGTCCTCCGTTTCGAGCCCAGTTCTGTGGGCTACATCTCAGACAACAAATCCTGCTGGGAGAGGAAGGGAGGCCCAAAATCCAGGAGGAGCTGTTTCTCAAGCCTCAGGTCCCGGATTTCTGAGGAGCACTGTGCCAGGAGGATGTGCTGGGGTATGGAGAGCTGCCTTGGCACTGTAAGCACTGCCCTCACTGCGCACTGTCCCAGGGGTGCCACGAAGAGGCTCCTGGCACGTGTTGCCATGGCACAGCTCTGTAAGGAGATTAGGGGAGGCTCGGGGAGCCTGCTCTGCTGATGTGGTGAAGGTGACTTTTCCAGAAAGGACAAAGTCCGTCTTCTTCCCTTCCTACAATGAGTTTAAAGAGACCCAGACAATGAAGGACAGCAGAAAGAGTGAGGCATCTTCCAAAAACACCTCCACGCAGCCTCTGGGGCCGGGGTGGGGGCTGAGGGGGTTACATGACAAGCTGTACAAAGTGCCTGCACATCCCATCTTGAGAGTTACACCTTCCAGGAGCATCCATTCTGCTCAACTTGTTAGCTTTGAACATGCGCTTTGGTGCAGACCAGCTGCAGAAGGTTGGTTGTGTTGGCTCAGGAGGCAGCGGTGGAGGAATGCCGATCTGTTCGAGCAGCTCCTTGAAGCTACCATACTTAAATAGCTCATTAAACTGATTAAGTGGCTTAAAATTGGCACTTTGTCTTCCATAAACACCACAGCAGTGCTGGAAAGCTGTTGGTTAGAGGCAACCACACGCATTTAGGAACATAAATATACACATTTGTAATCCCCACAATATATATTTCACCTATTGATAGATCTGCAATGCAAATCATTTATATGTGCCTAAATCAGAAGCGTCCCAATCAATAAAGGCAATAATTACAGGGAAATAATAGTTCTCTGCTTCTTAAAAGCCACATCTGATGTTCTGAAGCCATCAGTAAGAGTGAAGGAGAATTGCTTGCAGGCTTCCCTTTTGCACAGGGGCAGAGTTAATAAGTCAAAGTCACTGACTTGTTTCCCAGTGCCCAGCAAAGGGGCAGGATTAACAGGGTCTTTTCCCATATTAGTTAGGGAGCTGCTGGTAACAGGAGTGCTGCTCGGAGTCTCTGCTAAGAGAGGTAATCCCAGGGAAGCAGATTACTGTAAACAGGAAGATCACGCATGCACAAGGTGGGGGAAGGGTTGTTTGTCCAAATCTGTTTCTGCTAAACAGCTCCATTAACAACCCAAATCCTGATTTACAATACAATTAACTTCAAGTGACAAATTTCCTGCGCTTTTTCTGTTCACTGTTGCACACAGCAAAGGATCACCAAAGATGATGCACGAGTTCAAAGCAAACAGTTACCAACAGCACTGACGCTTCTCTCATAGCTGCTTTCCACAACTCCTTTCCAATGGGAAAAGCAGGTGGAAGAGATGATTTTCAAGGACTGCTCTGAGCTCCTCGCTTCATATTTTGAAGCAGCAATCATAAGAGCTGAGCAAATTCCTCCTAAGTCAGAGCCCATGTTGCCCTGAAGCGCTGACCGAGCAGCAGCAAAAGGTCCCTCCAATGGCAGCACCACACAGCCCTGGCTGACACTCTCTCCTTGCACACAAATTCACTTTTGCTGCTGCAGGAAGCTTGTAAGCAGGGAGCTCAGCTCCTCCAGGTTTTGGTGTCAGCCTTTTAACAGACTGCATTCTACTGTCTATAAGACACGCAGGATAAAGGGTTAAACCCTAATTGCTCTCTGGTTATGAAGCTCTCCTGCTGATTCTGACCTATTTAAAAAGCCAAACAAAAAAGCACAAAAGACTTCCAATTACGGAGCTTTCCAGGGAGAGCACTGTATTGCCTGGAAAACAAACGTGTGGTCATCAATAATCCAGAAGATAGAAATTAAAAAACAGAAGAACGCATAGAAATAGAGAAAGGAGCTCCCAAGGAATAGAGTCCCACAGTCTATGTTTCCTTTACCAACACAAACTGGCGTGAAGGCAAAGAATTCTAAAGCGAGTTTTTTGCTCAGCCCAAAGACCCACAGCTGAATTCAGTACTTAACCACTCGCAAAGCCACAGCAGCAGCTCTCTGCTCTGCTCAGCGCTGCTCTTGGGATCGCAGCTCTGCTGCACCGCGCCCCGATGTTGGCAGCATGGTCTGCAACAGGACGGCAGGGCAGCAGCAGTGGGCTCCCCGTGCAGGCATTCATTCTGCTAGCACACCACACCCTGCTTCATTATCCAGCTGCCTATTAGCAAAACACCCTATGACTTGGTCAACAATTCTACAAGTCCAACCAGTTTCATCATTATCGTTGTTTTTTAAGCCAGACGCCAGCAATTTATATTGGAGGAGCCTGGGGTGTGCTTGTACTGAGGGGCTGGTGGAGCCTGCAGCAGGACAGGGCGACGGCTTCCAACAGACAAGCTGCCCTTGGGATGTTGCTCAGTTTTCACTTGGAAGCTGCACGAGGAACCAAAAAAACTGGCTGAAAGAAACACGTCTCACTCCAAACAGGAGATGTCTCTCTTGAAACAAGCCACTCCTCCCTTTTCCCCGTGCAGACAGAAAAAGATATGCTGAATGAATACAAGCTCTGACTGAGTCGAGCCTTAATAATGCATTGCATAATACAGATTTTATCCTCGAGTCTCAAGCGGAACAGAAATCACCCACCTTTTTTTCTTTTTGAAAAGGGGGATTAAATTACAACAACCAAATATGAGAACGCAGGAATAGGAGGCGAAGAAGAGAGGAGGGAGGAGCACAACTCACCGAAAGTAGAAGAAGCCGTCGTTGGAGCAGCGGTGCCGCTTCACCATGAAGCCCAGAGCCATGGCTACCTGCTGCCCTGCTGCCCACCACAGCCCATCCTGAGGGAGCACGGAGCTGGACCTGCGCTCGGCCACCACCATCGGATAATGCCATAAAATGACTTTTAGTGCATCAGCAGGGTTCCCACGTGGCACTAAATCCCAACAGGGGAAAACCCTCCCAGCTGTCTGCACAGCTTTGCCGCAGTCGCTGAGACCACATGCAGCCGGTCTCAGCAATCTCGGCTTCCTCTCCAGGCATCAGATGGAGGTGAGAGCTGGGGGTCCTCCTGGACACATTCTCCAGTTGCCCCAGCTGAAGACATACGTGGTCCTTCCTCACAATTTTACTTCTCCTCATGCTTTTCTATGTATTACTGACAGAAACAACCTACGAGAGAAATGCCTGGGTTGGAGAGCCCAAAGAACGTGCTGGGAGCCAGGCTAGAAAGGCAGTGAAGGGTGATTTGTGGCGCCACAGAGACTTGTGGCAACAGCTGCCGATAGCCCACTGAGATGCTGTGCCACCACATGCCTGAGAGCTTCGTGCCAATCTGGCAATGCCACAACCAAGCAGAGTCCTTATGCTAGTGGCCTGTGAAGGCTAAACACGAGTTTTCACCAGGCAGACCCAGACCGTGGAGTAATAGAAGTGGTGTTACAGAGGCTGTGGATTCAAGCACAACACTCAGCTACCGGCCACAGTGGGCTCAATTCTGCAGGGACACCAGTTTTTTCTTCAC